>NC_087172.1:1340000-1392500 GCF_035594125.1 Scylla paramamosain | reverse complement strand
CTCTTCCTCCTCCCTCTCGTCATCCTCGTTCTCGTTCTCATAGTTTTCCTCGTAGTCACCATCATCGTCACCATCCGCGCCCACCTCACAGTTCTTCCCGCCTTCCTCTTCCTCCTCGCGTCGTGTCTCCGGGGAAAATTCATGAGCCTTCCCAGAAAATCGCGTGGTTGGTGCGAAGTGTTTGTTGTGAGTGAGGAGGGAGGAAGCAGGAGGAGGACGAGCGGGAGGAGGAGGAGGAGGAGCAGGAGGAGGAGCTGGAGGAGGAGGAGGAGGAGGAGGAGGAGGAGGAGAAAAAAATAGTTGTTCGGTCTGCAGGAATTGCCATATTTGTAGGCCTTTGTTCTCTTTTGTTTTTGCATTCTGCTTTTTTTTCTTTTTTTTTTACTTTTTTTTTCTTTTTGTCTGGGTGTGTCGGCATCTATCTCTCTTGCTCTTTTCTCTTATCTTATCTTCTCTTGCCTTCTCTTCTCTTTCTCTGCTCTTGTCTTTTATTCTCTTTTCTTTTCTTTTTCTTCTCTTCTCTTCTCTTCTCTTCTCTTCTCTTCTCTTCTCTTCTTTTCTTTTCTTTTCTTTTCTTTTCTTTTCTCTTCTTTTCTCTTCTCTTCTCTTCTCTTCTCTTCTCTTCTCTTCTCTTCTCTCTCTCTCTCTCTCTCTCTCTCTCTCTCTCTCTCTCTCTCTCTCTCTCTCTCTCTCTCTCTCTCTCTCTCTCTCTCTCTCTCTCTCTAGTGGGTGTGTGTGCTTGTTGTAATAGTATTAGCAGCAGCAGCAGTAGCAGTAACAACAGTATAAGTAACAGTAGCAGTAATAATAGTAGTAGCAGCAGTAGTAGTAACAGTAGCAACAGTAATAGTAGTAACAGGAGAAGGAACAACAGCATAAGCAGCAGTGTTATTAAAAAAAGCAGCACCAGTATCACAAAAGCAAGAGAGGTGTAGCAAAAACAGTGATTCGAATTTAGTCAGCTAACAAGGCGAGGCGCTAAGAGTACAAGTTCTGAGTGAAGCTGATAGTATTAATGTATACAAAAGGCGCTGCTGGTGACCGACTCCTGCGTGTCTGGCGGCAGCGGGAAGTGACCGGCGCAACATGAAGGCCGTGTGTGTGTGTGTGTGTGTGTTTGTGTGTGTGTATGTGTGGATTTGTAGATGTATGTATGATGGATCCTGACACTTAAATTTGTAGGTTGTATTATGTAATGTATGTATTGATTATTACTGTATTTTTTGTGGTCAGTAACTTGTCTGTCTGTCTCTCTGTCTTTGTGTGTGTGTGTGTGTGTGTGTGTGTGTGTGTGTGTGTGTGTGTGTGTAAGGGTGATCTGGTCAAGGGTAACAAAATACAAAAAAAATAAATAAATAATGGATAAAGAAAAGAGGCCTACAGAAGATGCTAATCCAAAAAAAAAAAGAGATATGTAAAAAAAAAAAAAAGTGTGTCTGTCTGTCTGTGTGAACGTCTATCTAAAAATTTAAAAAAATAAACTCAAGAAGATAATCAATAATAATTTACTTGTACTTATCGCCATTCATCTGCCTGCCAACGACCAGTCTTTATTTATCAGCCTGTGTATCTGTCTGTGTGTCTGTCTGTACGCTCGTCTGGCCCTTCCTTCTCTTTACTTTTGAGTCGCTTCATCGCTGTCATCATCTTGTTATAATTAATTCTCATCTTTCTTCTGTTATTTTATTTTTTTCCTTTTTTTCATCATATTTTCTGTCGAATGCAATATATTTTCTTTGGTCAATAACCGCTAGGACACAATCTCTCTCTCTCTCTCTCTCTCTCTCTCTCTCTCTCTCTCTCTCTCTCTCTCTCTCTCTCTCTCTCTCTCTCTCTCTCTCTCTCTCTCTCTCTCTGTTTATTTATGTATTCGTGTGTCTATTTTTACGAAGCGGTGCCATCATTTCCTCCCACGTCACGCGAGAAGCAGGAAAACACGGTGGATTTGGCGAGGGAGAGACGAAAGCTTGGTGTGTGAGGAGGTTGTGGGAATGTTAATAGTGTTAGCGATATATTCATCAGACACACACACACACACACACACACACACACACACACACACACACACACACACACAGGTGGAGTCTTTTAAACACCTGGTGATCACGGATGTAAGTATTTGTTGTTGTTGTTGTTGCTGTTGTTGTTGTTGTTGTTGTTGTTGTTACTACTACTACTACTACTACTACTACTACTACTACTACTACTACTACTCCCAATATTACTACTGTTGTTATTGTGATGGTGGTGTTGAAGGAATGAAGTGAAGACTATTTAACATTTGTCTACAAGCGTTTCACTATATAAATACTTGTCCCATTATTCACTTGTTTATTTATGTATTTATTTATGCCTTTCTGTGCTTAAGTTATAATGTATTAACTCACTTACACACTTAATGCATGGCTGTGTCTCGTGCTGTGCTGTGTTGTAAAAATTTTTAAAATACTTCAATTATCCGCGTTTATTATTTTTTATCTACAAGTTTTTTTTTCTTTTTTATCTTAATTTTTACCTGTTCTATTATTTTGGTGTTGGTCCATTAGTCTGGCGCACCTGTTGTTACTTCCCGCGCCTCTCCTTCATTACTCTGCCGGTCTAACCTCGTATTTATTCTCTCCCCGCCTTGCACATGCATCTTTTCCCTCCCCCTCGCTCTCACCCGACCTCTCACCCTCCCTCTCTCTCTCATGCGTCACCATCGTCTTATCACGACCTCACATCGGCTACTCGTCCCTCATCCATCTCCTCCTTTTCCTTCCCCTACCCTCTCATCTCCCCCTTCCCCCACCCTCTCATCTCTCTCCTGGTGACGCCCTCAGCATCCACATATTAATTAGCCCACCTCTCCACCCACCTGCATCCATCACGGGCAGCGCGGTGACCTCCTTCCTTATTTGGCGACCCTCATCCATCACCCGCGTGGGCCAGACCGTCCTGGAACCCTGCTAGTTTTTCCCCCGCTCTCCTCGAGGTGTTTGTATCAATTGCTTCCTCATTCCCGTTGCTTTACAGGCAGCCGTGTCCACCAGATGGCGCAAGGGGAGCGTGGAGAGGTGGAGGATCGACGCCTGTCGCTCGTAGGGATAAAAAGGTTTTGTGTTCGTGGTCGTAAAGCAAGCCACCGCAGCTCTTTTGGTATTCATGGGGGTGTTTTCTTGCTTCAGTAACTCGTGAATCCGCTAAATCTCTCCAGCCATTATGTCACACAGGCGCCGCGTGTGAGGGATCCCAGGAGAAGTGACGGAGTGGGTTTGTTCCAGCGGGAAGGGAGTGGTGAGGCGGCGTTGAGGTCCGTGGGTGCTTCGCGGGTCACTTGTCCAAGGCGCCGCCGGGGTGATGGCTTCCGCCGCCACCTCGCTGACTGTTGATCGGCGTGTGATTTGCGATCGCCGCCAGGTGTCAGGGAAAGATCGAGGGGAAGATAGAGAGTGAGATGGAGGGATGGGGGCTACCACGTGTAAGCCTGGTCGCTTCTTGCAGCTTTCCTTATTTCTTAAGTTCTTATGATGGAACTGCGGTAGAACTGCAAAGGATGGGAGTCACGGAGGAAGGTGCAAGGGACAGAAACAACTGGAGGAGACTAATGGCGCCAACCCCTGACTCTAGGGACACGGCAAAAGAAGTCAGTTGCCAATGGAATGGTTGTCTTGAGCCCCACGCAGCTGTTTTCTCATCCCCTGCAGTGGTGTGTGAGAGGAATACCCCCCTCCTTTCCCGCTCTTCCCGCCCTTGCCGACCCCCAAGGCTGACTGGTTCTCCGCTCAGGTAATCAAAATTCGTATTGGCAGGATGATTGTTACCTGCTTCACGCGCGCTGTTCTACACCTGCTGCCGTTGCCGCTGTCACCAGTACACAGGTCCGCCATCCACACCCACAACTCCTGGCCGTCACCACCACGCGAGCCCGCATCACCTGCCGGGGGTATGGCGGGAACCCTAACTGGGCATTCCATTATATAATTCATCCTTCCTTGTCCTTCACCTGACTGCATTGCTATCTTGACTCATGACTCTTCTAATTCCTTAACTTCCTACTAATGCCTCACCTTAGTGCGACCTTCACACCCCTGCCTGGCATCCACGCCTAGGCTCGTATTCAGAAACCCTCTACTCTTCCACCACGACTATTTTCAAAGCCACAGAGACGATTAGCTGGGTTCGCAAGTGTTTCTTCTGTTCGTGGTGTAGAAATCTTGTTAACCTGTCACAAGAACAGCAAAAACGCCCTTAAAGCCTCGTGTCACTTCAACTAGAGCTTTTTTGAATGTAGTGGAGGTGCGGCGCAGAAGTGGTTCAGAATATGGACTCTACTGAAGCACCAGCTGGAGCGTGTAGCCTCAATCTGGCCACGCCCTCACCTCTGCCCTGCTTGTCTCCCACGCTGCTTGCCTCACCGCCCCTCCAGTGCTTGACGCAAAGGACTCGCTCTGTTTACGACACGCCGCAGCCTCCTTGCGACACCAGCTCTCCCCGCCGCGCCCCACGCCCACACCGGGGTCTGGGCGCGGCGGGGACGGGCCTGGTTGTGTATGCCGCTCGCGTGTCCTGCCAATCTCAAGGGCCCCGCCTCGAGACCTGCTCACCTGCTGTTGCTTTTGGTGCTTGAGTGAGAGAGGGAGAGAGAGGACAGCCCACTGCGCCTCGCCTACCTCGCCTCACTGTCTGTAGTGTATGGGATTGAGTTACTTCGTCAGGGTGGTGGTGGTGGTGGTGGTGTGGGCCACGCCTCCGTCTGGCTTCTGTGGCGAGATTCCTTCAGTAGTAATCAGGTTGTAGTACACGAGGCGATAAACACGTCCAGCTACTCGTGTGTGTGTGTGTGTGTGTGTGTGTGTGTGTGTGTGTGTGTGTGTGTGTGTGTGTGTGTGTGTGTGCTGAATCGCGTAAGTTTGTACGACAATAATTATGCTAAACAAGTCAACAAGGAGAGCGAGGTACATATTGCGACAACCCTTCCTCCTCCACCCTTCCATCTCTCCACCCATACCCTCCTCCACCCCTCCATCCCTCCACCCATACCCTCCTCCACCCTTCCACCCCTCCACCCATACACACCTCTACTTCTCCTTCCCTCCACCCATACCCTTCTCCACTTCTCAATCCCTCTACCCATACCTTCCTCCACTTCTCCATCCCTCCACCCATACCCTCCTCCACCCCTCCATCCCTCCACCCCTCAATCCACATACACATATCGCCTTTCCACTCCTTCTTCCATTCTAAAAGTCCTCATCCACCTATCCACAAATTCCCTTCCACCTCTCCATTCCCTCCACATACCCCCTCCATTCTCTCCTCCACCTCTTCACATATACCTTACATTCTTCCACCTCCTCCATCTTCCACCACCTCCTCCAATTCTCCACCTGCTCCTCCCAGTGTCCTCCTTGTCCTCCACCTCCCACACCCTCCACCCCTTTCTGCTTGCTCCACCTACTCCTCCACCCTCCACCCTTCAATCCTGTGGTGGAGGGGGGATGGGGAGGGGAGGGGAGGGGAGAGGAGGGGGTGGAGGAAGGGGGGAGGGTAGAGTTTATGGTCAGACTGAGGTTGTTGTTTTGAATATTGTACAACGATATTAATTGAGTGTTGCAATGTTGAGGGGCATAAATATCTCTCTCTCTCTCTCTCTCTCTCTCTCTCTCTCTCTCTCTCTCTCTCTCTCTCTCTCTCTCTCTCTCTCTCTCTCTCTATGGGCTGGCAAATTAAAGCAAGAGTGTTAATGGTCAGACGGACAGATAGAGAGAGAGAGAGAGAGAGAGAGAGAGAGAGAGAGAGAGAGAGAGAGAGAGAGAGAGAGAGAGAGAGAGAGAGAGAGAGAGAGAGAGAGAGAGAGAGAGAGAGTAAAACGAAACTGAAAAAAAAAGCATGGATAAAGTTACTTAGTTTGTATTTGTTTCATTAATTTATTGTCGTTGTTTATCATTATCTACTTTCGTCTTCCTTAACGCATTTATATATCTGTCAGTTTTTCCTCCTCCTTAATGGGATATCAGTTTGTTCAAGGAAAATTTGTCTTTTTTTCTTCCCTTTCCCAGCCTTGTCTTTCTCTCCACGAGCTGTTTTTTTTTCTTTTTTTTTTTTTTGTCTCTCCTACCCTTTGTTTACATTTGCTCCTCTCCCTGTCTCACTCGCTTCGTGATCTCTATCCTTGTTTGGTTTCAGTGTGGCTTTTTCCCTTTCGTCATGTAACTTAATTTAATTGCGGTATAATATTTACGTTTCCAGTGTGTGTTTTGTTCTATTTCATGTGCGTAATCTCTCTCTCTCTCTCTCTCTCTCTCTCTCTCTCTCTCTCTCTCTCTCTCTCTCTCTCTCTCTCTCTCTCTCTCTCTCCTATATTATTTTACTTTATCATTCCTCCTTCTCTCAACTTTTTCTTTTCTTACACTCACTTAGTCACTCAGTCACTCTTCTCATGGGCTTCTCTTGCCCCGCAGCCCTTGAAGCACACACCTGGACGCACCTGCCTGACACTCACACACATGCAGTAATAAGGCGAAGGTAAGCAAGGTCTTCATACTTGGCGCGTCTAAGTTGCTTGATTTACCTGTGCTTGGGGTGATTAGAAGTGTTCAGGTGAGTTGTTGAGGTGTAGGTGTGTTCCAGAGAGAGAGAGAGAGAGAGAGAGAGAGAGGGAGAATGGTCAGATTTTCATGTTTTTTTTTCTTTTTAACACGATATTGCCTTTTTTTTTTTTTTTTTTTTTTTTTTTTTTTATGTAGGAAGGATACTGGCCAAGGGCAACAAAAATCTAATAAAAAAAATGCCCACTGAAATGCCAGTCCCTAAAAGGGTCAAAGCAGTGGTCAAAAATTGGTGGATAAGTGTCTTGAAACCTCCCTCTTGAAGGAATTCAAGTCATAGGAAGGTGGAAATATAGAAGCAGGCAAGGAGTTCCAGAGTTTACCAGAGAAAGGGATGAATGATTGAGAATACTGGTTAACTCTTGCGTTAGAGAGGTGGACAGAATAGGAGTGAGAGAAAGAAGAAAGTCTTGTGCAGCGAGGCCGCGGAAGGAGGGGAGGCATGCAGTTAGCAAGATCAGAAGAGCAGTTAGCATGAAAATAGCGGTAGAAGACAGCTAGAGATGCAACATTGCGGCGGTGAGAGAGAGGCTGAAGACAGGTCAGTTAGAGGAGAGGAGTTGATGAGACGAAAAGCTTTTGATTCCACCCTGTCTAGAACAGCAGTATGAGTGGAACCCCCCAGACATGTGAAGCATACTCCATACATGGACGGATAAGGCCCTTGTACAGAGTTAGCAGCTGCGGGGGTGAGAAAAACTGGCGGAGACGTCTCAGAACACCTAACTTCATGGAAGCTGTTTTAGCTAGAGATGAGATGTGAAGTTTCCAGTTCAGATTATAAGTAAAGGACAGACCGAGGATGTTCAGTGTAGAAGAGGGGGATAGTTGAGTGTCATTGAAGAAGAGGGGATAGTTGTCTGGAAGATTGTGTCGAGTTGATAGATGGAGGAATTGAGTTTTTGAGGCATTGAACAATACCAAGTTTGCTCTGCCCCAATCAGAAATTTTAGAAAGATCAGAAGTCAGGCGTTCTGTGGCTTCCCTGCGTGATATGTTTACCTCCTGAAGGGTTGGACGTCTATGAAAAGACGTGGAAAAGTGCAGGGTGGTATCATCAGCATAGGAGTGGATAGGACAAGAAGTTTGTTTTAGAAGATCATTAATGAATAATAAGAAGAGAGTGGGTGACAGGACAGAACCCTGAGGAACACCACTGTTAATAGATTTAGGAGAAGAACAGTGACCGTCTACCACAGCAGCAATAGAACGGTCAGAAAGGAAACTTGAGATGAAGTTACAGAGAGAAGGATAGAAACCGTAGGAGGGTAGTTTGGAAATCAAAGCTTTGTGCCAGACTCTATCAAAGGCTTTTGATATGTCCAAGGCAACAGCAAAAGTTTCACCAAAGTCTCTAAAAGAGGATGACCAAGACTCAGTAAGGAAAGCCAGAAGATCACCAGTCGAGCGGCCTTGACGGAACCCATACTGGCGATCAGATAGAAGGTTGTGAAGTGATAGATGTTTAAGAATCTTCCTGTTGAGGATAGATTCAAAAACTTTAGATAAGCAGGAAATTAAAGCAATAGGACGGTAGTTTGAGGGATTAGAGCGGTCACCCTTTTTAGGAACAGGTTGAATGTAGGCAAACTTCCAGCAAGAAGGAAAGGTAGATGTTGACAGACAGAGCTGAAAGAGTTTGACTAGGCAAGGTGCAAGCACGGAGGCACAGTTTCGGAGAACAATAGGAGGGACCCCATCAGGTCCATAAGCCTTCTGAGGGTTTAGGCCAGCGAGGGCATGGAAAACATCATTACGAAGAATTTTAATACGAGGCATGAAGTAGTCAGAGGGTGGAGGAGAGGGAGGAACAAGCCCAGAATCGTCCAAGGTAGAGTTTTTAGCAAAGGTTTGAGCAAAGAGTTCAGCTTTAGAAATAGATGTGATAGCAGTGGTGCCATCTGGTTGAAGTAGAGGAGGGAAAGAAGAAGAAGCAAAGTTATTGGAGATATTTTTGGCTAGATGCCAGAAATCACGAGGGGAGTTAGATCTTGAAAGGTTTTGACATTTTCTGTTAATGAAGGAGTTTTTGGCTAGTTGGAGAACAGACTTGGCATGGTTCCGGGCAGAAATATAAAGTGCATGAGATTCTGGTGAAGGAAGGCTTAAGTACCTTTTGTGGGCCACCTCTCTATCATGTATAGCACGAGAACAAGCTGTGTTAAACCAAGGTTTAGAAGGTTTAGGACGAGAAAAGAGTGAGGAATGTACGCCTCCATGCCAGACACTATCACCTCTGTTATGCGCTCAGCACACAAAGACGGGTCTCTGACACGGAAGCAGTAGTCATTCCAAGGAAAATCAGCAAAATACCGCCTCAGGTCCCCCCAACTAGCAGAGGCAAAACGCCAGAGGCACCTTCGCTTAGGGGGATCCTGAGGAGGGATTGGAGTGATAGGACAAGATAAAGATATGAGATTGTGATCGGAGGAGCCCAACGGAGAAGAAAGGGTGACAGCATAAGCAGAAGGATTAGAGGTCAGGAAAAGGTCAAGAATGTTGGGCGTATCTCCAAGACGGTCAGGAATACGAGTAGGGTGTTGCACCAATTGCTCTAGGTCATGGAGGATAGCAAAGTTGTAGGCTAGTTCACCAGGATGGTCAGTGAAGGGAGAGGAAAGCCAAAGCTGGTGGTGAACATTGAAGTCTCCAAGAATGGAGATCTCTGCAAAAGGGAAGAGGGTCAGAATGTGTTCCACTTTGGAAGTTAAGTAGTCAAAGAATTTCTTATAGTCAGAGGAGTTAGGAGAGAGGTATACAGCACAGATAAATTTAGTATGAGAATGACTCTGTAGTCGTAGCCAGATGGTGGAAAACTCGGAAGATTCAAGAGCGTGGGCACGAGAGCAGGTTAAGTCATTGCGCACATAAACGCAGCATCCAGCTTTGGATCGAAAATGAGGATAGAGAAAGTAGGAGGGAACAGAAAAGGGGCTACTGTCAGTTGCCTCAGACACCTGAGTTTCAGTGAGGAAAAGAAGATGAGGTTTAGAAGAGGAGAGGTGGTGTTCTACAGATTGAAAATTAGATCTTAGACCGCGAATGTTGCAGAAGTTAATGAAGAAAAAGTTGAGGGGGGTGTCAAGACACTTAGGGTCGTCGACGGAAAGGCAGTCCGACCTGGGGACATTTATGGTCCCTCCCCAGATGGGGACTCCGAGGCTGGTGTAGGAGTCGCCATGATTTTAAAATTTTTGGAGTGAAGGGTGTGTGTGTTATTAGGTGCTTGTAGTTTTGTGTGGAGGAAGAGAGTTGTCTTTAGAGGGCAGGCTTGTGACTACCCCCTTGTGTTGTGAGACACAAAGGGAAACGTTCAGTGAGGTCACAGCTGGGTTTAATGATAAGTTCACAGCACCCCCTGAACAGTGCTTTAGACCTCACTGGGAGTAATTATCGTTTCGGCAGGTGTCTACTATCCTCTCTCTCTCTCTCTCTCTCTCTCTCTCTCTCTCTCTCTCTCTCTCTCTCTCTCTCTCTCTCTCTCTCTCTCTCTCTCTCTCTCTCTCTCTCTCTCCTATCTGTCTGCCTTTTTTATCTATTTATCTATCTATCTATATATATATATATATATATATATATATATATATATATATATATATATATATATATATGTTTATCTGTCTATCTATCTATCTATCTATCATCTATCTATCTATCTATCTATCTATCTAGCCACTATCTATGTCTACCTATCCATCTATCTACTTACCTACCTATTTATCTCTTATCCATCTAGCTCTCCACCAGTCCTGCAGAGTTAGAAAGGCAGTGTTGTGGTGTTGCTTTGCAGTGTTGAGTATTGCATAGCAGGTGTTGCATTGTTTGTCCTCCAGGGTGCTGCTTCCTCGCGGCTCCCGGCTAAAGGACCATGTCGGTGTGAGGGAGACAATTACAAAGGATTACATACGATTAGAAATGATTGCAAAATACCGTAGCAGATTGGGAGACAAAGCACTAGTGTGGCCTCATGTTTTTAATACGGATAAACTTGTGAGATTGTTAGTATGTCTGTATTGTTGTTGATGCGAGTGGCTGGTGGTGGTGGTGGTGGTGGTGGTGGTAGTGGTGGGTTAGGAGTGCTGGCGAGTGGTGGTAGTTGTAGTGGTGTTAGTTTGTGTGGTAGTAGTGATGGTGGTGGTGGGAGGGGGTTAGGAGTGCCGGCGAGTGGTGGTAGTTGTTGTGGTGTTAGTTTGTGTGGTAGTAATGGTAGTGATGGTGGTGATGGATGTGTAGTAGTGGTGATAAATGGTGATAACTGAAGGAGGTTAGTAAATCCTAAGCCTAAAAATAATTTAAACCTAAAAATAGCAATGGCCTTTTCTTCATTTATAAATCTTGAACCTAAAAATCTTAAAAAAAAAAAAAGAAGTTTGCGTCATTATTATTTTTTTTACTTGTAAATCCTAAAACAAAAATCCTAAAACCTAAAAAAAAAAATCGGTCCTTCTTTCACTTAAAAAAAAACAAGATTAACTTAAGAAAAATAAACATCAATCAAGTACTTTCTATTTAAGCCTTTACTGTGCTCAAATAGAACCTTTACCTAATAACTCTCTCTCTCTCTCTCTCTCTCTCTCTCTCTCTCTCTCTCTCTCTCTCTCTCTCTCTCTGAAGGGCAAGGTGGGTGCGCTGTGCTGTGTGGTCCGTGGCCGCGGCAGGAGCGCCTCTGGGCCGCCACGATCAGCTGGGCGCCGCGGGTCACTAAGTGGTTGGTTACCTTTGGTCATGGTGGCTCCCTGCTCCCCACGACTCGGCGTAATCATCACGGTCTCCTTATTTCACCGGGCCGCCCCACCACGGATTACTGGCCTTAATATAAATTCGTACCGCTCCTTGCCCTAATTCACCGGCTGGTAGCACAGCCGCACAATTTCCTAACAATTATCCAGCCCTTATAAACCCTAATCGATAAAACAGCCACACGCAGCAGCACCCGCACTCCCCTCTGTGGGTGGCCGCTCGAGGGCTGGAGGGGAGACGGAGGGAAAAAAAAAGAGAAGTAAAAAAAGACGAACCGCTGCATTCAACTTGGCTATTTTCCCGGAAAGGTCAAGCTGCGGATGATGATATTGAGGCCGAAATGTCTGTGATTAGCGCCGTGACGAGGCTGTGAACTTGCAGGAGCCCGCTGGTGTGTGGCCGGGGGAGGGAGGGGCAGGGCGGAGGATCCTGGTGGTGGTGGTGGTAGTAGTTAGATACGTGATGGCCACTGGAACAACTACTAGTGCAAGAGGAAGGTTGTTATGACTCTATTGACGCCTGGACCTGGACGCCACTGCCATCTGCTCCTCCTCCTCCTCCTCCTCCTTCTCCTCCTCCTCCTCCTCCTCCTCCTCCTCCTCCTCCTACTCCCGTGCGTCGTGGAATATAGTTGTCACTCTTGTCCTCTTGGCAGCGACGCCCCGATTTGTCCTCCTCCAGTTGCTGCTTTGTTTTAATCTTCTCTTTTTGTTTGTTTGCGCCAAATCGTGTGTCTTCATAGCGTCACTTGGCTTCCGTGTAATCTGCTCCTTCTTGTTATTCTCTCAGCGATGTGACTTCCATTTTCGGTCTTTAGTTTGGTCAGTGATGTGTGTGTGTGTGTGTGTGTGTGTGTGTGTGTGTGTGTTCATTTTTTCTCTCTCTCTACTTAATTTACTGGCAGGTATGTTCTCTTATCTAAAATATGAGGTGAAGGCTGCTACTTTCTCTGCCTGTCTGTCTGTCTGGCTGTCTGTCAGTCTGTCTGTCTGTCTGGGTGTCTGGGTTTGTGTCTACCTTCCTGTCTCTGTCGCAGTCTGTCTGTTTCTTTTTTTTTTCCTGTCTGTCTGTCTTTTTGTGTGTGTTTTGTATGTTTATTTTTTTAACCGTCTTTTTGTATATATGTTTGTTTATTTGTCTGTCTGTGTGTATGTCTCTATATTTGTTTATTTTCTGTCGTTTGAATGTCTGTCTATCTTTTTGTCATCTCTCTCTCTCTCTCTCTCTCTCTCTCTCTCTCTCTCTCTCTCTCTCTCTCTCTCTCTCTCTCTCTCTCTCTCTCTCTCTCTCTCTCTCTCTCTCTCTCTCTCTCTCTCTCTCTCTCTCTCTCTCTCTCTCTCTCTCTCAAGTAACGTTATCCCCAGCACACTCTTCTTGCCTCTCCCTTCTCACCTTCAACCCCACACTGGTAACTCTATCTTCTAAACGCTCTCCCTCTCCCTCTCTCTCTCTCCCTCTCCCTCTCCCTCTCCCTTTGCCTCTCCCTCTCCCAGCAGCAGTACTCTTGCCCAACCCTCTTAGCGCCTTGAGGGAGAGTGAAAGTCGGTAAAGAAGAAGAAAAAAGGAGAAGAAAAGAAGAAGAAGAAGACGAAGAAGAAGAAGAAGAAGAAGAAGAAGAAGAAGAAGAAGAATAGGAAGGAGAAGAGAAAGATGATGTTGAGTAAATATAAAGTAAACCTATAGCTTATGATAATGGAGGTAGGGTCTTCTTCTTCTTCTTCTTCTTCTTCTTCTTCTTCTTCTTCTTCTTCTTCTTCTTCTTCTTCTTCTTCTTCTTCTCCTCCTCCTCCTTCTTTGCCTCCTCCTCTTTCTTCTGATGCTCGAATCTTCCTCCTCTTCTTTTTCTTATTCGTAGTTCCTCCTTCTTCTTCCTTATCTTTTCAAGCAGCACACTTCTTCTTCTTCTTCTTCTTCTTCTTCTTCTTCTTCTTCTTCTTCTTCTTCTTCTTCAGACATACGAACATTTTATTTTTTCTATTTTTCCTTTTTTTTTCTTATTATTCTTGAGTTTCCAGCATCTTTCTTCCTCGCTCTCATGTTTTTGAGCTCTTAGCCCAGTCACTCCTTAAATATACGATCATCTTCCTCTTCTTCCTCTTTTTTTCTGAGTTTCCAGCTCACTAACTTTTTTTTTTAAGCAAAATACTTTTCCTGTACAAGTTATTATTTTTCCGCTTTTTTTCTCTCTCTCTCTCTTCTCTCTATTCTGAGTTCCCCACGTCCTTCTTTCTCGTTTCCAGGATTTTGAACAACTAATCTTCACCTCGTACAAGTAATTCTTCTGATATACAAGTATTTTCTTTCTTTTTTTTTTCCTTTATTTGCTCTCTTTTTCTTTTCTTTTTTTATTCCCAGCGTCATCCTTCCCTGAGCAACACATAAACTAGCCACTTCTCCTCAGACGCACGGCAACTCTCCTCCTCCGTCCTTATTCTGAGTCCCCGGCACCTCTCTTCCCCTTTTCCAAGTTTTCCAGCAGCACATCCTCTCCTTGTACTTCTTATTTTTCCTCAGGCACGAATTTAATATTTTTTTCTTTTTTATATATGAGGGGCACCGGCCAAGGGCAACAAAACTGCAATAAAAAAGGCCCACTGAGATGCCGGTCCCCGAACAGAGTCGAAAGCGGTGGTCAGAAATAGCGCTGGACAGAATAGGGATGAGAGAAAGAAGAAAGTCTTGTCCAGCGAGGCCTCGGGAGAAGGGAGACATGCAGTTAGCAAGATCAGAAGAGCAGTTGGCATGGAAATAGCGGTAGAAGATAGTAAGAGATGAGATGAGATGAGATGATGAGAATGAGGCTGAAGACAGTCAATTAGAGGAGAGGAGCTGGTAAGACGAAAAGCTTTTGATTCCACCCTGTCTAAAAGAGCGGTGTGAATGGAAGCCCCCTTCTCTTTCTTATCCTCTACTCTTCTCTTTCTTATTCTAAAGTTTCCAGCATCCTTCTTCCTCGTCTACAGGTTTTTGAACCCAAATCTTCTCAAACTCTTCTTAAACTAGATACTCTTCCTTAGAAATATGATAATCTTTCTCTCATTCTTGAGTTCTTCATCTCCTTTTTTCTTCTTATTCTTGAGTTCCCAGCTTCCTCCATCCTCTTCTTCTTTCGATCACCTCATTATAGCTTCTTTTTTTCCTACCTCTCCCCAATGTTTTAAGCAACACATTCTCTCCATAAACTAGTCACTCCTTAAAGAGACGAGAATTCTCCTCTTTTTTCTTCTTATTGTTGAGTTCACAGCACTTCTCGTCCCCAGGTGGTCGGGCAGCACATCCTCTGCCTGGAGTCGTCATTAGCTGCCAGAGAGTCCATAATTTCCGCCCCTCACCCGCCAAGCTGCTTTGCATGGATCGCGGCGAGCCAGGCTGGGGTTACTGGGCCACTTGTCGGGGAACACACGTGGGGCTCGTTAGTGTGTGTGGTGTGGGAGGGGAGAGGGAGAGGGGTTATGGTAAGAGAGAGGAGAGGAGAGAAGACCGACAGACAGACAGACAGACAGAAAGACATTCATTTACCATCACACACAAAACAAGTTGAAATCACAGAACATTCTTTAAAAAATCAACAAAAAAAATAATAAAAAATGTAAAAATTTAAGACCAGAGAGAGAGAGAGAGAGAGAGAGAGAGAGAGAGAGAGAGAGAGAGAGAGAGAGACTGCTACGTTTGTTTCAGGCTTTCGCTTCACGGGCAAGTTAGCATTACCATAAAGGAGGAGAGGCCGGGCTTGAGCCAACACAAGACTCAGGCCGAGACAAAATTTTTATCTCTTCTCTCTCACTTTTTAATGGTGTGAGTGAGGAAAGGAGTATCTGGTGTCAAGGTGTATAGAGAGAGGTGGAAAGCTAAATTCTCTCTCTCTCTCTCTCTCTCTCTCTCTCTCTCTCTCTCTCTCTCTCTCTCTCTCTCTCTCTCTCTCTCTCTCTCTCTCTCTCTCTCTCTCTAGATCTGCCTTTTATTCTTCCTTTTTTTTTTCCTCTCCTGCTCTTCCCTTCAGTTATTTTCGTTCTCTTTTTCTTTGCTTTCCTCTCTTCTGCATTTCCCTTATTTTACTTTTCTTTTCCTTTCTTCCGTTCCTTTCGCATTTCTTTCCCCTCTTTCCCTTCCTATTCACTCCCTAACCTTTCATTCCCTTCTCTTTCCCGTCTTTCTTACCTTACCTTACCTTACCTTACCTTAATTAATCTTGCCTAGCTTAACCTTACCTAGCCTAACCTAACCTAATCTTACCATACTTTACCTAACCTAACGTACTCTAGTCTTACCTTACCTTACCTAACCTAACCTTACCTACCTAACCTAACCTCACCTCATCTCACCTCACCATACCTTCTCTCTTCTCTCCTCCCCTTCTATCTTCTCTTCCCTCCTCTCCCTTTCCCTCCCCTCCCCTCCCTTCACGCCTCGCCTAGTACATCCTGACATCCTGACACTAAAAAGTTAAGTCTTAATGGTAGTGATGAAGGGTATTAATGGTCGTGGTGGTGGTGGTGGTGGTGGTGGTGGTGGTGGTGATTGATGATGATGCTGGTGGTGATGGGTTGAAGTGAAGTGCCAGTGGTTATGCTAATGGTACTGGCTAGGGTTTAATTGTGACGTTAATGGTGATGATGGTGATGGTAGTGGTGGTGATGGTGGTGATGGTATTGGTGTTGGTGGTGGTGGTGGTGGTGAAGTTGTATGTTGATATGTTTATTTTTTATTTATTGTTTTTTTTTTTTAAGTTTTGAGTTGTTATTGAATGTGAGTAAAAGAAGGTAACACACACACACACACACACACACACACACACACACACACACACACACACACACACACACACACACACACACACACACACACACACACACACACACACACAAGAAACAAGATAATACAGAAGAACGAAATGCAGACAAAGAAAACACAAGAAATAAAGGAATAGTGACAAATGGACAAAGTATATTGAGAGAGAGAGAGAGAGAGAGAGAGAGAGAGAGAGAGAGAGAGAGAGAGAGAGAGAGAGAGAGAGTGACGGTGGCAATATCTGAGTAACGACGGGGGGGCAGAGAAGAGACGAGGAAGAGGAAGAGAGAACAATGGCGAACAATGGCTTTCAGGAAGAGGAGGAAGAGAGGAAGAAGAGGGCAGTGACATCCAGGAAGGAGAGGGAGAACCACAACAGGCGATCACAGTGGTAACGAGGCAATTAATATAGCAGCTGTCGTGGCGCGAACCAACACGACTCAGAGATAAAGACGAGCGATTTGAGTGAGCGAAGAACGACTGGAAATGGCCTGCACCAGTGGCTCCAGCGACCAACCTGCGGCGCCTTCTCTTATTAGAGGCTCTTAGCGGCGGTGCAGTACAATCTGTGCCTATGTAGCGGCAGATAGCGGGGATAAATCAAGGCTGGAGGCTAGATAGAGACGGGGAAGCGGCGGGGGGATGTGTGTAGTGGGAATAAGTGATACGAGGAAGATGTAATTGTGGCTAAGAGAAGAGGGAAGGAGGGAGTGGGGTTGAGGAGAGGCGGGAGGAGAATCATAAAGGATCACAAAGGAAGAACAAACAACAACAGGCTTGCTAGTTCTTACGAGTGCTATAACTACTACCGCTGCTACTACTACTACTACTACTACTACTACTACTACTACTACTACTACTACTACTACTACTACTACTACTACTACTACCACCACACCGCCGCTGCCTAAACGCCACCTCTCCACCGCCACACCTCCCCGCGGCAGGGCGATATCATCCTCATCTCCACCCACCACCACCACCACCACCACCACCACTAGCACTTCCACAGACGCATATCTCACACTTAAATGGTGGATACAAAGTGTTAAGAAAGTCCACATCGCTAATTATTTCCTATAAAGTGGACAATGTACGACCAGCACCGCCCGTCTTGTCGTAGAGAGGCGCTGGGCGTGCTTAGCTAGACAAATATTTGGGTATTCTTGCTTACCTGTTTATGAGATCACACCTGACACCTGCTCTCCACCTGTGTGCTTCAATGAGACAAAAATCCGTAAGTGTGAGTAAACTAAAGTACTAGAGTGTAACTAGACAAATATTTGGGTACTCCTGTTAATGAGCTGACATCTGCCACCTGCCTACACCTGTGCCTGAGTGGTAGAGAAAAAATCTGTAAGCCTAAGTATAGAAAGGTCCCTAAGTGTTAACAGACAAAAATCCCGAAGTGTTAACTAGACAAATATTTCGTTATTCTTGCTGATACTAAAGAAATCGCACCTGCTACTTGTCCCCTACCTGTGCTTTGGCGGCAGAGACAAAATACCATAAATGTGAAACTGGTAACTAAGTCCCTGTGCTTAGGTCACATTGTGTTCCTTAATGGTTCTACTTACTGATGCTACTTAGTGATGTTACTGATGTACTCTTGTTAATCTATTCATCGCGGCTCCATTCTCCGAGCACAGGCGATCTTGACTTCGATGAAAACAAAATTACGATGGTTTGATTTAATGACGGGTCAGGTGGGGCGCAGGGGATACCTGGCCGGCTGTGTCGTCCCCTCAGCGGCCGTCCATCAGGCTCTAATTCCTCGTAATAGTGAGTTAGGGCGGCGGGAAGCACCACCAGGCCGCCGCAGCCACTGGACCCGCGCTCTCCTACACCCGAAACTTTTTATATATATTTTGGAAGTTTGGAAGGTGTTTTGGGTAATGGTGTTTTATGGTGTTTAATGGTGTGTGGTGGTGTGTGTTAAGGACCTCTAGTTGAGGGTATCACCACCCTACTGAAAACTTTTTTATGTTCATTTTGGAAGTTTGGAGTTTTGGGATAATGGTGTGTGATGGTGTGTGATGATACATGACCCTTAGTTGCAGGACCCTTAGTTGACGGTATCACCACCCCACTTGTTGCACCACCGCGAATTTTGGTGTTGCGAGGGCGTGCCAGCTATAGGAGGCTGTGGATTCCTGAAGAGTGTGAGAGGGTGAGAGCCGCCCACCACGCCCACCCTCCCTTCCCGGCGCCGGTGGTGATTATATGTCCGTGGCGGTGGTGCGTGGTGGTGGAGGTGGTGGTGGTTGCAGTGGTGGTGTTCATGCGTGGGGCTAAGTGGTGGTTTTATGTGGTGTGTGTTTGGGGGAGGAGGGGAGAAGGAGGAGGAGGGAGGTGTTGATCTAAGGCTTCTGAAGAGGTGGTGATGGTGGTGGTGAGGGGAAAAGGTGGAGATACGTACACATGCTGACAGGGGAAAGCTTACACACACACACACACACACACACACACACACACACACGGACACACGGGCACACAGACAATGAAGTGTTAGCCTCAATTATGACCTATAAAGTCTGAGTTCCGATGAGTATCTAGGGATTTATGAGTTGTGTGTCTGTTCCTTCACACTGCCGCCTCCTGCACCCCTTGATTACTTAACTCTCTCTCTCTCTCTCTCTCTCTCTCTCTCTCTCTCTCTCTCTCTCTCTCTCTCTCTCTCTCTCTCTCTCTCTCTCATTTGCACGAAATTAGCTTCATTTCCTGAGTTACTGCATTTCATCGCCCTCATTAAAACTTGCCCTCTCATTTCTGCTTCATAATACGCCTGTTACATTTTGCCAGTCTGCATATTTGCTCATTACGATCTTTGCGCCGTCCTCTTCTTCCTCCTCCTCCTCCTCCTCCTCCTCCTCCTCCTCCTCCGCCTTCTCATCTTGCCTTTCTTCCCTCCTTCCTTTGCAAAAGACAAAACTAGCTGCTTTTATTGTATATATTAATGGTACCTCGCTTCTTTCCCATCTCCTCCTCCTCCTCCTCCTCCTCCTCCTCCTTCCTCTTTTATCTTTCACCACCTTTCCTTCCCTCCCTCCTTCCCACCAGAAAGACAAAACTAGCTGTGTATTCATCGTATCATTGTCCAATTTAGTGATGTCTGTTTTTTTTTTTTTTTCTTCCCGTCTCCTCCTCCTCCTCCTCCTCCTCCTCCTCCTCCTCCTGCATGTCCATCCTATCATTGCGTAATTTAGTAATATCCAGTTTTTCCTCATCATCTGGTAGTGAAGTTGAGGTTAGTTTTATCTCAAGGAGCGAGAGTTTTTTTTTTTTTCATGTTCTCCTCCTCTTCCTCCTCCTCCTCCTCCTCCTCCTCCTCCTCCTCCTCCTCCTCCTCCTCCTCCTCATCTCTCCTTCCCTCCAGAAAGACAAAACTATCTACATATTCTATTGTATCCTGTCATGGTACAGTGATATCCCGTTTTTCTCATCTCTTCCTCCTCCTCCTCCACCTCCTCCTCCTTCAAAAAAAGAGAAAACTAGATTCAAATTCATCATATCATTGCATTATTTAGTGATATCCCTTTTTTTTCCATCTCCTCCTCCTCCTCCCCCTAATTACTCCTCTTCTCCCATCACCTTCCCTTCCCTTCCCTCCCTCCATCCTTGCAAAAGACAAAACTAGCATAATTTAGTGATATTTTTTTTTTCCATCTCCTCCTCCTTTTTCCCCTTCTCCTCCTCCTCCTCCTCCTCCTGATTACTCCTCTTCTCCCATCACCTTCCCTTCCCTCCCTCCATCCTTGCAAAAGACAAAACTAGCATAATTTAACGATATCCTGTTTTTCCCCCCCATCATCTGGTAGTGCAGCTGAGGTTGGCTTTATCTGAAGGGGCAAGGAAGGCGTACCGGCCCCCGCGCACCGCCGACCACGCAAACACTGAGTTAAGTCCGACAGGATTCATAGAGAGATTTATTACCGCTTAGCCTCTGGGCCTGAGTGGCTGAGTGAGGCCCCCGGAACTACGTCTCCATTAGTGTGTGTGTGTGTGTGTGTGTGTGGCCAGTGGGAAGGATGCTGGCGGTGTGTGTGGTGGTGAACAAGTGGTTTGGTGAGGAGAAGGGGAGGGATAGTCAGGGAGCAGGTGGGGGTGGTAGTACTCCAGGTATTAATCTTTGGTATTAATGTTGGGGTGTGTTGCATTAGTCGTTTGTGTTGTTAATGTAGAGTTTTTTTTTTTTTCTTTTAGGGTTGTGTGTTGGAATGCGATATGTTGCGCTGCTTAGTTTCGTGTTTTTTTGTTGGTGAGTTGATTTTTTTTTTTTATAACCACCGCTGATTAGTTAAAGTTTTTACTTGAAGCGTTTAAAGTTTCAATGTCCTGTGTTATCTTAAATTTTTCCAGTACACTAAAAGACTGAAACTCCCTCATGTACAGTGCTGCAAAGACACAAACATACATCAACAAACTATAGTCTCATTATTCTTAATAAAATACATTCTTGACTATTGCATGTAGGATAGTTGAAGCAGTTACCAATGAACCGTTTGATGGCTCGACCCTCCCATGCCGGGCTTTGATCGGCTGGACGGTGGGCAAAGGAAGCCTTCACTCACACAGCCTTCACTCTCATACACAGACGCTGCTCGTGGTTCCGTTAGGTGGAGATTTTTGCAAGCCCAGGCCGTGTTGCGTGGAGGTAAGGCGATAGTGGTGTGCGTGTGTTTGTGTCGCGGGGAGGGGCGGGAGGGTCAACAGTGTGCGGTGATGTAGGTTCTGCAAAGGAGGGAGCACCGAGGTTCCGTGTGACTGGATGTGACTGCCGGTGGGTGTGCAGGGCGGGTGAGGCAGCTATTGTGGTTCTTGCATGCATATTGAAGTGAAGTAAGCTGTAGTGCTTTTTTTTTTTTTCTCTCGCTTATTGAAATTAGGTACGTGGTGGTTGGCTTTTATTAGATTAGTTTTTTGCATAAAAATTAAGTACATGTTGGTTGGCTTAGACATTAAAATTAGTTTAGCATTTGCATTAAAGTAAGGATGTGCTCGTTGGTTTTGCATTAAAGTGAAGTGTACGCTGGTTAGCATCCTTGTTTAAGTAATTTAAACTGCGTAGCTTCTTGATTATATTCTCTTGGTAACAACCGTCATTATAGGTTGCTCGGGTAATTCAGTTAGGTGAAGCAGTTTCAAATGAGTCGCCTGATGGTTCGACCCTTCCATACCGGGATTTCCTGGCCGGCGGCGGGCAGGGCGGGGCAGGCACAGATGGCAGTCGCGAGTGTGTCCGTTAGGTGAATTTTTCCTCCAACAGAAGTTGTGTTGCGTGAGGTAAGTGATCGCGCATGTCACGTGTCTCCGGTGTTGTGCGCGTTGGTGCAGGTTCTTGGCCTGTAGGGTGTGTGGTGTGCTGCGGGTCAGTGTGTGGTGGAGTGTTAGTTCTGGTGGTATGACTTCCAACTATTTACTTCTATTTTTTATTTAATGTATTTATTTTCTATATAGTGTAAACCTTTAATACCATTTGTTGTATTGGTCTTCTGTACTGGCTGGCTTCAATGTGTAAGTTTCATTTTCCTTATTACTAGTTTATCAGCTGTTGTTAATGACCGTTGGTAGTTACGTCGTTAGTGGGTGGGTAAGTGGATCCATAGCAGTGATAGTAGTGAGTGGAGGGCGTGTGGATTGCAAGCTGGAGAGGTGGGGAAGGACAGTAAGGGAGGGCGTGTGGATGGCAAGTTGGAGGGGTGGGAGAGAGAAACAGTAGTGGAGGGTGTGTGGATAGCAGGCTTAAAGGGTGGAGGGCGTGTGGATGGTAGAGGGACACGTGGTACTGTAATCAAACCCACAACAGCCTGACTCGCTTGTTGGTAAATCGGTCACTAGAATAAACGCAATCTCTCGTATCGATGGCAAGTTTATTATTTCCACCTCGATCTGGAATGGAAACCTGGAATCAGCGGGAGTTTGCGATGACACGTTCATGGCTCTCACCTGTGATTACCTGGGGAGGGCGTGCGCGGCGCTGCTCCGGGAATACCTTGCTTAATTAAGGGTTACGGCAGATGAGGAAATTAGGTAAAGCGAGGAAGGTACAGAGGAATCTGATTACTCTCTCCTGCTCGTTCTTCTGCCTTTCCTGCGTCGAGAAATTAAATTCGAAGGTAGAAAAAAGAAATCGGCAGCGGCGGCGTGGACGAGGAGAAGCAAGATGGAGAGAAGAGGAGGAGAGAAGAGATATTTTCAATCTTTCATTCCTTCAGAAGTGAATTTCACGGCCTGAGAAAACAAGGAACCGCCACTGAATCACTAGTCCCTGCCTCACCTCTCCTTCCCTCCTTCCCTCGCCCAGCCGCTGTCTAATCAACGGATCACCAAATTATAAAGACATTTTTCCTGCCGTGCGCAATCCTGGCCAGACGAGACTCGAGGGGATGGGCAATTAACACCCATTTTTATAGTATCTTCTCCGTCCATCGAGCCCCGCGGAGCACTGCACACCCTGCCGAGGTCTTCCATTATTCCATTATCTCTCTGAGCCGAGTACTCAACGCGTCCCGGCCATTTGCATATAATTGGCCATTAGCTCATAATCCACAGCCTGTTGAGCCCGGTAAATGCCGCCCCGCCACCCGCCAATCCGAGCCCACGAGACGCCAAGCAAAAAAATTGTATAGTTGGTGCGGAAAAAATGCTGACTGCGTGTGCGATTGTGATGGTGGTGGTGGCGGTGGTGGTGGTGGTGGTGTGTTGGGGGATAGGGATTGAAATTAAGTGGGGTGTTGTGATGGTGGTGGTGTTTGTGTATAGTTGAGAGTGAGTGATGGAGATTTGGTGATTGTGGTGGTACTTGCAATAGGTGGTAGTGATGGTGGTGGTGAATTGACTGTGTTGATATAGCAAAGTGATAATGGTGATGGTAGTGGTGGTGGTAATGATGGATGGATGGGTGGGTGTATGCTTGGATAGATCGGTGGTTGGCTGGTTGGTGGTGATAATGGCAGTGGTGGTAGTGGTGGTGAAGGTAACTGATGGTACAACGGATGGTGATCAATAGTGGTGGTGGTGGTGGTACTGGTGCAATCGAAGGCTCCCTCGTGACGGTGCACGCCTCGGCTGAGTCACGCTGGACCCTCCCCTCAGCCCCACGAGGGAAGGACGCGGGCGAGCCTTGAGGAAGACGCCAGCACTTCCCAACACTCCCCCAGCCGGACGCCACGTGGGGCAGGAGTGTTTTTCCGAGGCGCCAATGGATTGCTGTAAATTTGCTCAGTAAATTGCCTCCGTAATGGGACGGGCCGCGTGTTCATAGGAGGCGTGGGCGTGGGCGACGGGTGGGAGATGCTGGGTCATGGTGGTGGTGGTGGTGGTGGAGGGGCACAGGGTCACCTCAGAATGTCCAAGTCTTGTGTGTTTTGTAGTGGTTTGTGGTCTGGCATGTGTGTTTTTGGGGGGCATTCGTGTTTGTGTGTGTGTGTGTGTGTGTCCACGGTCACCACGTTCTTGGGCATCACGTGCAAGACCCGTGACCACCAGCCGTGCCCTTCCGGAGAGAACTGGCGAGCTGTTGGTACTTCGAGGCATGGGTGAAGCTGGGAGGGTGAGAGGGTTCGTCCACCACGCACTGCAGCCTCGTGTTCAGGTGGGACAATTTTTACTCGTTAATAAAACCTGCGACTGGTGAACGTGGCTCGAACCTCAGCCTGGAAGTGAGTGAACATTCTTTGTAGAGGAGGGAGAAGGGAGATAGATGTCTGTAGGAAAGGAGAGAGAGGGTGCTGGAGGAAGAAGAGGAAGTGGTAGGGATGCCTAGAGAGGAAGACAGAAGGGAGAACAGAAAAAAGTCCGAAATAAGAAGTGATGCCGAGAAGAGAAGAGTGGGATTGATTGGAGGAAAAGGAGGAGGAGGAGGAGGAAATATGGATGATACAAGAAAGGAATGGGGAATAAAATGAGGGTAGAAGAACATGCCTGAAAGGGGAGGTGATGCACGAAGAAAAGAGAGTGATGTGAATTAGTGAAGGAAGAAGAGGAAGTGGGGATGATAGGAGGCCAGGAGGAGAATATGCCTGCAAGGAGAGGTGATAACTAGACTGAAAGGAGAGAGTGGAGTGTCTGCAAAAGGTGGTGTTGGCGATGGTGGTGGTGATGACAGGTGGGAATGGAGAAGGGGTGGGGGGGACGAGGTTAGCAGAATACGACGCTTGGAGGAAGAGACGAGTAAGAAGGCGAGGCAGCGGCGCCCCAGGTGGTGTAGTGAGACTTGTTCCCTTGTCTTTATATTAAGTGTTCTGCATGACTGGTTCCCTGGGCCTGTATTTAACTCGATCCCCCCCCCCCCCCGCTCTCTCTCTCTCTGTTCTTTTTTACAATTTTGCTTTTTTCTCACTTTTTTTCCGTAATTAAAGAAAAGAAATTATGAAAAACAGGAAAAATATGGAGTTTCTATCATTTATTTCCTCTTCTCCCCTTTCCCCTACATCCCCTTCCCGTCTCCTCTCCCCCTCCCTCAATATATAAAAATTTCCAGACTAACCTTCAGTCTCACTCGGCACGTCCTGTAGCCGGTTCTCTTGGTGGTCATAGGCTGGTATTACTCAATTACCTCTTGTCCCGCGCTGTGCTGCCTCAGTTCTCAAAAAAAAGTAGCTGGTCCCCTATGTCTTGGCGGGACTTGCCGGTCATGCCTAAGCGTCGGGGTCCTACAAAAGGGAGGGTTGGAGGGAGGGGTAGGTAGATGTATGATAGGTTGATTCATTGACACAAGGGGAGAGATTGAGTTTTGAATCGTAATTTTAAAGTGTGGGTTCTAGTGTACATTTAATTCCTCTTCAATTTTTTTTTTTTTTTTTTTTTTTTGCCAGTTTCTTCGATTTCTCTTACTGTCATTGTGCGCCCGTTGTTGTAATGTTTTGTGTGCACCCGTTGTTGTAATGTTTTGTGTGCGCTCGTTGTTGTAATGTGTTGTGTGCGCCCGTTGTTGTAATGTTTTGTTCTCTGTTGTAATGTTTTATGTTTTGAAACTAAAAAATATCAGTCATTCTGTACGAGTTCGTAAGATAACATAACCCTGTACACGGAGAGACTTTCAAACGTTAGTATGATTGGTTAGTATGATTGAAGCGTACCACGAAGTTATACGTTAATTTGTAAGGTAAAGGTTGATTAATCATTTATTTGGTACATCCTTAATCACAAATCACACTTGAGACTTGCTTTGTTCCGCACTCTCCTCTAAAAGTTATACTACAAGGAATTGAAAAAAATATATACATTCTTTTGATCCCATTCATTTTTTTTATTTATTTTTTTTTTCTTTTCTCGTAAGTGCCTGTTAAGATTTAGTAACGCACATTTAGTATTATGAATAGCTGCATATCGCAAGCCTGAAGGAAATCGGAGAACAGTGGAAGTGTGAGCAAGAGACTTGAGACTAAAGAAAATGAGAGATGGAGTAGAAGAATGTCGACAGATAGACAGGACTGAAGGAAATGATAGGACACAGTGGAAGTGAGTGCAAATAGATTTAAAACTGGTGGATATCGGAAAACAGAGGAGGAGTCAGCAAATGAGTGAGGGACATGAGAAAAATATTGAGGGCCAGATTGACATTTAAGAACGAGGTAAGAACAAAGCAATTGAGGTATTGGCAGGAGACTCAAAACTGAAGGAATAGCGAGACAGTGGGAGTGAGTACAGGAGACAGTGTACTTCTCTTTATAGAAAACGAGATAAAGGACGCAACATGATCACGACATATTTCTTATTATTGTAATTATATGTTTGCATTGTGTCTTTTGCTACAATTTGATAGTGCTTGAATTCTCAACTAGTTTTTACACGGCGCCGTACAAGGCTGCCGCCGCGCCACCGCCACTTTGATCACTCGCTCGGTCATGATTCCCCACATCTCCCCGAGCGTGAAGTTGATTATCAGGTGTAATTGAGACGAGAATTGAAACTGATTGGTTGTAAGCGAGACATTCTTCATGACGAAAAAAAAAATGCGTGGGTGTATGTGGTGTGGTTTATTTTAATAGCTTATCAATTTTCCTCTGATTTAAACCTCCCAAGTTCAAGTGACAGGCTTTTCTTTTGTCTTCCGTTAAGTTCAACGTATAGGGATTTATACCTTTGTGTGTGGGGGAGGGGACGAGGGTGGGAGGGGATGGTTGCTATTGATTCTTTTAAAAGCTTATCAATTTTCCTAGAATTAAACCCCAAAGTGAAGTGACAATCCTTTCTTTCATTCTTAAGCCCAAACTGATTGCCACTTGTACATATTAATTAGTAATTGATAGGGAATTTGTGTTGGGGGTTTGGGGGGACGTATGTATTTTGTTCCTTTCAAGAGCTAATCAATTTTCCTCCAATTTAAACCTCGAAATGCAGTGAATCTTTTTCTTCTCTAAACTCAAACCGGTTGCCACTTGCGCACATTAGTAATGGGTGGCAAATCATACGTACCTGGTGCACGAGGAAGCGAGACTCAGCGGCAGCCTCTCCTACAGACTTATGATTTTGAGAGCTGTGGTTACTTAACAACGATTGTGAGTTAAATAATTTCACGAATAGAGACGAACATGATAACGTAGGAGAGGCGCCGGTAAGTAGGAAAGGAGCGAGGGACGAAAAAAATCTCAATATAATAAAGAATGACCATTGCAGTAAAACAGTTAAGCAGAACATTGTGGAATTTGTCATTTCACAAGTAGGGACGAGTATAGTGAAGTAGGAAAAGAGTGAAGGATAAAAAAAAAGCAGGAAACATGACTGGAACTAATGACTTTACTTTTGTTTTCATGCTAATTAAAGGAGGAAAGTCCCTGTGAACCGCCTCTGCCTCCGCCGCCACCACCACCACCACCACCTGATCTATCCTCCACGAAGGCCGCAGGAGGACAGGACGCAGGACCAGGCAGTGTTGTTCTTTGTGGTAAGGTGAATCTATTTTATTCCATTTCCCAAACACACACACACACACACACACACACACACACACACACACACACACACACACACACACACACACACACACACACAAATTCTTAAGGTCACGATCAGCGTTGCAATCAAAATTGTCTTCCTCATTATCCTCCTCCTCTTCTTCCTCCCTTCCTCCTCCTCTTCCTCCCTTCCTCCTCCCTTCCTCCTCCTTTCCTACTCTTCTTCCCATCCTCCTCTTCCTCCCTTCCTCCTCCTTTCCTACTCATCCTCCCATCCTCCTCCTCCTCCTCCCTTCCTCATCCTCCTCCTCTTCCTCCCTTCCTCCTCCTTTCCTACTCGTCCTCCCATCCTCCTCCTTCTCCTCCTCCTCTTCTTCCTCTTCCTCCTCCTCCTCCTGCAAGCAATGGTGTGTGTGCCTCAGGACAACTCATTAGGAGTGTGGACGCTGCCTGTGCTAATGAGAGGCTGCCAAGGCGCCGGGGGTACTCAAGGAGAGGAAGGGAGAGGAAGGGAGGGAGAGGGGAAAGGAAGGGAGGGAAGGATGAATGTAAGGACGAATGGAGAGGTGATGCAAGGAAGGAAGTAAGGAGAGAAGGAGAAATGTAAGAAAGGACGATTGGACAAATTTAAAAAAAAAAGGAGAGGGAGGAGAAGGAAGAGGAAGAGAATGAAAAATAAAGAAAAGGAGAACATTATGAGAAAATTACAAAGAAAAAGGAGGAAGAATGAGATAATTCGTAGCAAGCAGGTGAGAATTGTAAGAAATATGAAAGAAACAGTAGTAGGTGGAGGAAGTGCAAAAGGTGAGAGGAGGGAGAGAAAGAGGAGGTGGAGGAAGTGGAGGAGGTAGTGGGAGAGTGAGTCGAGAGAGAGTCCTTGGAGTGGAGATTCAGGGGTAAGGTGTCACGAGGAAAAGAGGAGGAAGAGAAGTAGAAGGTGGAGGAGGAGAGGAGGAAGAGAAGTAGAAGGTGAAGGAGGAGAGGAGGAAGAGAAGTAGAAGGTGGAGGAGGAGAGGAGGAAGAGAAGTAGAAGGTGGAGGAGGAGAGGAGGAAGAGAAGTAGGTGGAGGAGGAGAGGAGGAAGAGAAGTAGGAGGTGGAGGAGGAGGAAGAGGAAGAAGAAGAGAAGTAGGTGGAAAAGAGGAAAGGAGAGGAGGAATTGTAGGAATCAACACAAGTGGTGGTGGTGGTGGTGGTGGTGGTGGTGGTGTCCATCGTGCTACAAGTATCTTATCTTATTTGCTACTACTTCAATTCACAAGATCCTTTCTGTAATGATGCATGCAATCTTGTGTTTATTCTTCTCGTTCATTTCTCTCCCGTATTTCTCTGTTCACTATGGTTATTCCTCTTATTCCCGTTCCAGTCATTCCCTCCACTCTGCTCATTCCTTCTTTCCCATTCCCGTCATTCCCTCTATGCTCATTCCAGTCACTCCCTCCACACACTCATTTTATTCCAATTCCTGCTTATTCTTCTTTATTCATTCCCGTCATTCCCTCCACTCTGCTCATTCCTTCTTTCCCATTCCCGTCATTCCCTCTATGCTCATTCCAGTCACTCCCACCACACTAATCTCATTCATTTTATTCCCATTCCCTTTTCACCCTATGCTCATTCCTCTTACCTACTCCCATTCCCGTCATTCCCTCCACGCTCTGGCCTGGAGGAGCGTCGCCAAGGCCAGCGGGGGAAGAAGGGGGCGAGGGGGGACGGCGCTGGCAGGCTGAGGCACGTCCACAAACATGACTTCCACCTGCCTCTGTTTGCACCTGAGTCTTGGGGGGAGGGAGGGGGAGAGGGAAGGGAGGGGAATGAGGGGGGGTATTTTGAGACTCCCAGACTGCAATCGCCGTCACCTTCCTTTATCTACTATTTCCTGGTCTACTCTACTCTACTTGACTCTACACTCCTCTCGTAGTGATTGAGATGGTGGGGGTACATGATTGATTGGGGATAGAAGGGTTGTATTGATTGGGTATAGAAGGGTTGTGTATGTAATGTTTCCTAATCTATTCGTAGCTGAGTTGATAGATTGATAGGGGAGTATTTGGAAGGAATGGAAGGGTAGTTTATTTAGGGCTTGCTAATCTATTCGTGGTTTGGGTGATTGGGTTGAAAGTGCTGACAGATTGATGGGATAAAGGTGCTGGATGGATTGGAAGGCTGGTTTGCGTAACATTTCATAATCTACTACTTGTTAGGCTGATTGGGTTTGAATTGATGGATAGATTAGTTAATGGAGTAAATGAAACTTCGGTGTCAGCTTGTTTTTAATTGTTTTATCTATTATTATTGTTTTTGTTTGTTTTTGTTTAGTGAGGATGAAAAAAAGTTAACGCTCGTAGTAAAAAATAACCAAATATAAAAAAAAGACTCGTAAAAAATAACCAAATATAAAAAAAAGACTCAATTTAGTTCCCGAAATATCCAAAACTAATTGAAAAGTTTACCACAGACAGGAGGAAAAACAGAAGCCGGTAGAATTTCAGAGTTTACCAGTGGAAGGGATGAAAGAGTGAGAGAGCTGGTTAACTCTTGCACTAGTTTGTGGAGACATAGGATGGACGGGGCAGAAGGAATGATAGCTGAAGGACTGAAAGGAGTAAGAGGAAAGTGACAGGAACGAAATGAATGGAATGGGATTAAATTAAAGGAAAGTCTCTCGTGGTTCATCGGAGCGTCCTTCGAGGCGCCTCACGTCCATTCCCCAAGGATCATCCTCTTTCCTCTCCCGGCACTCCTCTCCCGGCACGCAACCACTCGCCATGCACCGTAGCCTCCCAGACCGTCTGTAGCCCGTCACGCTGACTGTTAAAAGATAGTCTGTTATTTAGGTTTTGCTGTGCTTTTAGCTGCATGACATGACTGCGTAAACTGACACGAATATAGGTTAATTGCACATTATTTTAGTACTTGTTTTTTTTTTTTTTTTTTTTTTTTTTGTATAACATTAACCTTATGGTAGCGTTCCTTTGTACTTTTTTTGTATAACGTTAAGCTGTATGGTAGCGTTCCTTTCTACATAAACGGGATTATTTTAACTGATAACCCACTCATTGTGGAATTCAGAAACTGAATTTGTCTGATTAAGATGTGCCTCACTACAGATTAGCCATTCTCCTTGCATTTATTCTCATAATGATCCACTAACACTGCGGCGTTAATCAGTCTAGGTCTCTCCCTCCCTTCAAGTGGTTTCATTTCAAGCAGGGGCGAGATGAAAAATGCAAGTATCCGTCCATCCGTCAGAAAAATCCATAATTATTTAATAGGAAAGGCGAGGAAGCGCAGAAGAAATTTATTTTACTATCTACTAGAGTACCACCACCACCACAACAACAACCACTACTACTACTATTACTACTACTACTAGCCACAGTCACTCCTAGTATTTTAATTACAAGTAACTTACCTGCATTGCTCACCACTACTACCACCACCACCCCTTTTCCCTCTCCTTCCTCAGTGTCCCCACCAACCCCTCCATGCCCCGCCAGTCCCCTTCACCCCCTGCCCCGTGATCAGGTTCCCGCCCCGGCCGCAGCCTCGCCGCACCCTGACGTCACGAAACAGGAGACCAGCGCCGCTCGGGTCGTTCAGATAAATATAGGTTGTGACGCTGCTGGGGGAAGGATGCTTACTACTGCTGCTGTTCAGGCTGCTTTTCTGTTCTTAATGGTTACTATTCGTGTTTCTTGTGTCATGTTAGCTGGTTTCTGTTTTATTTATTTTTATTTTTTTATTTACTTGTTTATGTAAAATTTGTCTATTGAATTTGTCGAGACGTTGGGTAGAGGAACACTTGCTGCTATCACCACCACTACTACTACTACTACTACTACTTCTACCATCACCACCCCCATCACCATTGCTGTCTTCTTATGGTTACTTTTTTTTTTTGGTTTATGCATATAATATTGTCTACTGAAGGAGGGAATGCTTACTGCTGTTCTTGCTGTCCCTGTCTCCTTATGGTTGCTGTTCACATTTTTTAGTTTTATGGGATGGTGTCTCTATTCTAATTAAATATTTACTAGGTTATGTAAAACTCTCTTCTAGTCTTGTTGTCTTACGGTTATTATAGTCCATGTAGTTTATATTTTGTTTGATGCTTTCTGGTTCCTCTACTTCACCCAGAATTTTTACTGAGTTCATGTAACATTTATCTATTATTGAATCAAACTGCCCGTCTTCTTTTAATGTTGTGCAAATTGTTAGGTTCCTCTATTGTTTTTTTCTCTCCTTTTTATATCGTTAATAAATTTTATAAAGTGTACAACACAATGGTTGTAATCTACGTGGTGGTGAAAGGCAGGATGACAGGGATGCGAAACTTTGAGCTGATGCTCTTTTCTTTATTTTCAGGCGGCGACAGTCTTCTGCCCAAGGCGGTGAAGAAAATAGCGAGTGTTGAGTTGGTTGGTGGAAGATGAGAGAGGAGGAGAGGCAGACGGAAGGAGAGAGAGGGGGAGGGAGGGACAGGCAGGCAGACAGGACCGCGAGAACAGTAAGAATTTGTTGAGGTAGCATTTGTCTGTTGAATAAGCAAATAATAAGGAAACGTGTTAGTTTAAACTAAGAATTATAAGTTCATAACATTTTTGTGCTGGAGCAAGACAAGTGAAGGTATCAAAGAACGACTAATTAGGACAAAGTTCCTTTCTTTTCAGTTTAAAGAATTAAAATTTTAAAAGCCACATTCCCCTCCTGCCACTTTACTTACTACTACTCACCTTCCAGGCGCTGCGTCGTCCTTCTGCGCGTGGGTCTCCGTCCCGTCCCGTCCCAGCAGGCATGTCCTTTGGCGTCAGCTCGCCGAACTTCTCAGATTTCAGAGTTGCAGTGTGGCCGTGTTTGTGGTGAGCGCTTTCGTACATTCCTGTTGTCTTAAACCCCACGCCTGTGTTTGTACATAAATTGGTTTGAGACTGAATTGGTGTGAACACTCACCTGTCACTTGAACTTGCAGCAGAAAAGCAGTAGCTTGTTGGTTTCTTTAACTGATTCTTGAGTATTATACCAATAGATGAGTCTGGCATAAACTCGCCTTGGTTATGTCGTCCGAGGACACCTGAGCGTGGTAACATGCCGGCGAAGCTCCACCAGCTGACGTCATACGCATTGCGGTCTTGCTTGAAATATGTCGTAGATTGTTTGCCGGAAATCGTCTTCATACTTCAGCAAAATCTTAATTCCAGGGATTCCGCAATACGTAGACCGTCGTCAGCAGGAGAGTACGAGTCGGGGACAGTTGCCGTGTGGGTGTTCACTGCCTGTGGTACTAACGTGCATTTTTCCCCTCAGATAAACCCGCTGTTCCCTGGAGACTACGTAGTGCTGCTGGGACTTACCGTACTGCTGCGACCTTTGCAACTTAAGTTCCCTGCGTGTCAGACTCTGTGGGGCTTGCAGTGTTGCGAGTAACGAGCTTCCCAGTGTTCTAAGTCTAGAGACTCCCCATCTATGATAATAATATTGATTTGAATTTTATATATATTTTTTTTTTTTTTTTTTTTTTTTGAAATGAAATCTGTCCTGGTTTTTTCTCCGGAGAGTCTTCGAGGTATTGTAATTTAAGTATTGTTTTTTCTCCGGAGAGTCTTCGAGGTATTGCAATTTAAAAAAGTATTGTAGAATTCTTCGAAGTATTATTGTAATACAAATTTTAAGTATTGTATAAAATAATATTAACTTTATAATGAGTACAATTTTTTTTTTTTTTTTTTAATAAAGCAGGAAATCAAAATTCTCACGGATATTTTTCATTCCGTTGAAGACGTATTTTTTGGTGTGTAGGGTGACTAGACAAACAACGTTTTCCCCTATATTTTTTTGCTTTCCCTAACTAATTTCCCTATATACTATATCTTTTCTCCGTTCCCTTTCCTTTCCTGTAACTTCACTCCTCTCCTCCCCTCTCTGTTTCCTTTTCTCGTCTCGTCTATACTGAAGGGCCTTGAGAAGCCGATTTATCCAGTTCATTTCATCTCACACACCTAAAATGTCAGTCACCTTTGTAATGTGGTTGGAAAAGTGTCCTTTTCTCGTCTCGTCTATACTGAAGGGCCTTGAGAAGCCGATTTATCCAGTTCATTTCATCTCACACACCTAAAATGTCAGTCACCTTTGTAATGTGGTTGGAAAAGTGTCGAGTAAGTAGTGGTTGAAGTGGTGGTTTGAAGCGATAGTCGTCAATTCGCTTTTTAATAAAAAAAAAAAATAGTAAGCAATGCCTGCGAGTCCCGCCTGCGAGATGTGGAACCGTCAGTATGCGTACTTCCAGTATGCGTACCTGGTTTTATAGCGTGGAGGAGAGAGGAGGACCAGACCGGGTTCCATCACTGCATCATGCTTACTTTCATCAATGTTAAGGCTACTACATAAAAGACAAGCCATATAAACAAACAAACCATGAGATTGTATTGTAACTACCAAACCTGCACAGGAAGGAGACCCGGCCGCGCTCTCTTGGTCTCCGCCCTTGCTGCAGGGAACCACAAGTACAGGCGAGGCAGTTTCCTTCCTGCATGGTTGGATAAATATATAAAATGGTTTGATAATATTACGATACACTATGAAGTGTTTTGCATGTAATAATACCTGTCAGGTAAGTGAAAAGGAATGAACAGATAATAAGTATGATGGAGTGATGAAACCCACCCGATCCTTCTTCCTTCTCACTTCAAACACTGCACTCCAAGAACTATACTATCCACATCCTGCAGCAAAGACTATATCCTATAGTTTTCTTTCGTGCACCAATTTGCTACTAACTGCTGACTGACTACCGCTTCAACTGTACTACTACTACTACTACTACTACTACTACTTGGAACCCTTAGTACACATACACCTCGCCTCACTAAAGAAAAATAAAGCCTCGCCGTGAAAGAAGCAAATGCCAAGAACGATGACATTTCATGTGTAAACAAATAAACAACCTACTAGGAAGATGAGAGGCTGGGGAGTGCATCACAAACCACGTTGTGTAACTTGTAACTTAGTAACCTGTTTCTCTCTATTTCTCTCTACCTAGAACTTCGTAACCTGTTTCTCTCTATTTCTCTCTACCTAGAACTTAGTAACCTGTTTCTCTAGGTCTTCACTCCTTGTAAGTAAAGTCAATTATGGAGGAGGAGGATGGAGGCGAGGAGGGAAAGGAGAGAAGAAAACAGGAGAGGAAAACTTAACGCAAAGATATCTAAACAAAAACTGGCAGACCATTCCTCGCTATACGCACTCCTGACCCTTCCTTCCTTACCTAGCGACCATCCACACTCGATCTCGTTTCGTCGCGGCGTGTATGGGACCGCACGTCATCAAAGTAACATTAACAGAGCCGCCGCCAGCAAAGCCAGGACGCGAGTGTGACACGAGTTTTTGTTTTGTTTCCTTGCCAGCAGTGCGAGACAACACCTGCCTCTGATCTTTTTGTTTCACTATCTGAAAGCTCACCTGCCTGCTTACTCTATTTAGTGCGATGATGCCCTTGTCATTTTGTATTGTTTCCTTGGCATCACTGCGAGAGACGGACAATAACTGTCTTCACTCCTTTTTTTCTCATCTTGAAGCTCCTCTGCCTCCTCATGCTGTGGCAAAAAGCAGCGTATTAAACGTTCTTCATACAAGTTATACTGAGTTCCAAGAAAAAGCATTGTAATTAAGTCCCCCCCAAAAAATAAATAAAGTTGAGGCGAAAAATACTGAAGTAAACCGAAAAAGAAATAAAAATTAAAAGAATAAGAACTTGACAAGCTAGACGCCATATCAATTGCATTCTCCCTCTTCCTCCACGCGGCGCCGCCAAGACCTCCACTGCCTCCGCCTCCCAGGGCACGAGGGATGCACTAACAGCACACGCTAAGGCTGCGGCTTCCCTTATACCGCTATCAGGGAAATCAATACTCAGGAAGCGGACCCTTAAAGCTTCCACTGCACTTAGGTCGATACGGAAGCAACCCCTCTCCCCCCCCCCCCGCGCCTCTCTCGCTCTGTTACTTATTTGTTTTTTTACGTAAGGGGGATTCTGGCCCAAGACAACGAAGAGGCAGGAAAAAAGTCCAACTGTAGGCGTAGTCAAAAGGATTATCCAAAATTTGAGGTGTTCTGAACGGTATGTGGAATTCTGCATGAGTTTTGGGGAGAAGAGGAGTGATGGAATGTAAATTATCAAGTTGGGATAGAAACGGAAATATTATTGTGATGGGGTTCAGACTTCATGGCACCGCTGTGACTACTGTTACTATCAATACTACTTATGTGTACGAGTGGATAATTCAAGGGTGCAAAATAATTATAGATAAAAAAAAATAATCGCTCCCCGTACAAAAAAAAAAAAAAAAAAAAAGAGAAAAAAAAGAAAACGGGTTCTAATCGGGTTGCCTAATCAAGTTACGGAGCTGTCTTCATACACTCCTCCTCAGTCCTCCTCTTATGACACCGGAAAGAACAGAAGCAGCAAGAATTCCACATTTTACCACTGAAAGGAAGGAACCAAAAGATCGAAGACAAAGAACTAACTACATCTCACAAAATACTAAACACTCCTAAATTACACACACCAGATACAACACCGCACAACACACCTGCCTCACTCCTAAACACGCACGCACTCACCCAACACCCCAGGAAGGCAGCAGGAGTAAGAGAGAGAGGCGCTGTGTAAAGGCGGCAGCAGTGAGCTCTCCCAAAGGTGCCTGCCTGTTGGTTCCGCGCAGTTGACGTTCTTGATAGCGGAGGGAAAAAGGCTGGAAGTGACGGGAGGTGCGTGTGAGGGTTACTGTGGGTGAGAGGACGCGATGGGGAAGTGTGTTAGCGGAGGGGGAGGAAATAGTATTAATGATATTGGGATGTGATCTAGTGATGAAAGAGTAAACAAAAGAGAATAAAAGGTTAATCTAGTCTTCTTTCGATTAGGTGTTAGCGGAAGGAAGGAGGAAATGATAGGGTGAAAATAGAGGGTTAAAATCTGTGAGTGAAGTAGAGAATGAAGAGAATGAGATTTTGAGAATGAGAATGAGAGAATGAGTTTTTTTTTTTCCTTTCTTTTCTTTTTGCACTACATAAATGTTTAAGGAGGTTTAGTACAAAGACAGGGAAGAGGACGTGATAGGGAAGGGTAAGTGTTAAGGGAGGAAGGTAATGCTGGGATGAGGTACAGACAAGAGATCTAAAAGTTAATCTCGTCTTTTTTTTGGACCACAGAAATATTTAAGCAAAGCAAGGGACAGAAACATAAGGAGGGGAGTCATACATAAGAAGAGCGACGAAGGGAGAAGTACAAAAATAAGTGTCTACAAAGGTGATAAAGGAGAAATTGTTAAGCACTGAAGGGTTAAGGATCAAAGCAAACAGTTAGCGGGAAGGAGATGCTGTGGAGAGGATTGCGGGTTGTGATGTGGGTGAAGTGGGAGCCTTATAAGAGGTGTTAGTATTCCAGGGTGATCAGGATGTTGTGAGGGTGATGTTGATAGGAAGTGATTGTAATGGTACCTGACTGGGATTAAGGGAGTGGATGGTGAGAGTGAGAAAAGAAAAGAAGAGAAGAGAAGAGAAGGGAAGGGAAGGGAAGGGAAGGGAAGGGAAGGGATCAGTGGAGATGAGGATGTGAGGAAGGGAAGTGAGGATGGGTTGACAGTGAGAAGGGAAGAGAAGGAATCAATGAGGATGAGGTTGTGAGGAAGGGAAATGAGGATGTCTGTGAGGAAGGCAATGAACTGAGCACACAAGGACATGAGGGTAATATCTCAACGTCCCTGTTATCTCTTCCTACCTTGCCGTGAAAAGTTACTTATATAAATTTACTCATCAATGAATCAGCAAAAGGCGCCAGATAATGCATGGTACTATTGCTATATCAACCTACGTATTACTCACCATACCTGACAGCCACCCACAATCATTATACTGGCTAGACACTGCAAAATCTATCCTTTTTATCCCCTTCTTTCTTGCAGATGCTTACAGAAACTTCATATTTTGCTTTTAGTGCTGTGAATCGTTGCATATTGCAGTGAAAGGGTTAAGAAGTAAAGCAAACAAACACATACATAAAATCCTTTACTTCACTCCTCCCCCTGTGAATGTTTCATTATTTTCCTTTTACAAAATTTCCAGTCTGCCCAAACCCATATCCTGCTGCTCCTCTCCCGTCCGTCGCGACCTCCCCTTTCCTGTCACTTTTTACTGTCTGCTACCTCAATTTGGGTTTTTCCCGCCACTAACCCACCAACTAACCCTTCTGTCTCGCCCTCTGCCTAGCTCCTCCTCCTCCTCCCTCACCTGTGATAAAAATATAGGTCAGGTGTGAGACTTACCTGCCGTGGTGGCGTGCAGATACTCAGGTGTTGGTGGTGACACTTCTCTAGATGATGAAGTTGGTGATGACGACACACGTACGCACACTGAACTAATAGGGCAGGTACACTACAGGTACACACGCCTAGTTCAAGTGTTTAGGCAGGTACGCTCCCTGGTGATGACTGAGAAGGTGCGTGTGGTGTGTGAAGAGGCGATGTTTTCTAAGTCTCGGACACCACGTCTTTCTTGTCGCTTCTGATGTTGTGGGTTAGCTGAGATTAAGGTTGCGGTGTGTGTGTGTGTGTGTGTGTGTGTGTGTGTGTGTGTGTGTGTGTGTGTGTGTGTGTGTGTGTGTGTGTGTGTGTGTGTGTGTGTGTGTGTGTGTGTGTGTGTGTGCAATGCTACTGTGCGACTTCTGGTGCTTATTACGACACACTACTGTGCTGGTCCCTCTACTTCCCCTGTTGTGCTACTTGTTTGGTTACTAACTTACTTACAAGGAGTGTGTTGGTGGTGGTAGTGTGGCGCTGGGCACAGCGTGACACCACCATCACCAATACCACCTCGGCCATCCCAAAGGTAATCTTTAGTAAGTCAAACTACTTTTAACAAACTTTATTAGTAGTAACACCACATCAAAAATACATTTCTGTGACACACAAACACACACACACGCACACAATTATCAAACCACCACCACCATCATCATCATCATCATCCTAATCACGTACTTCACGCATATTCACCTAAAGTAATGATGACATATTCTATTAAAAATCCATCATACAAAAACAATATTTGAATCTCCCCAGGCTCTCAGCGACACCTGCAAAACCCAAGAGTTAAGCTGCACTCTCTTCCATTACCCACGTCACCACTTACTGTCCCATGATGCCTCTCCCTCTACCAGTCCACACTCTATCTGACTGACACCACAGCAAGTCTACATTGCTGAGGACGCCGCAGATTGACAGACAACATTCCTGGGCTCTTAAATCTAAAATAGTTTTTGTAAAGTATATGGCTTAAGTTTAGTTACTAGCGATTCCTACTGTAAAATATTGCTGAAATCCTTCTCTATTTGTATATATTCGTTTTAATGTTATTATTATTATCGTTATATTCCACAAGCACACACACACACACACACACACACACACACACACACACACACACACACACACACACACACACACACACACATTTTCTGCTCTCAAAATGTGTATAAAAGACGACCCATTAATTCGTGTAACTTAATTATCTTCCTTACAGATATTTCAGGGTAAGCACGTGGAGGAAGTGATCTCTAGTGTGGTGGCCGCGTGGAGGGCGTGGTATGGCGCGGCGGGCGTCTTGTGGCCGGTGCTGTGTGGCCTGGATGCTTATATATATATGAGAGAGAGAGAGAGAGAGAGAGAGAGAGAGGAGAGGAGAGGAGAGGAGAGGAGAGGAGAGGAGAGGAGAGGAGAGGAGAGGAGAGGAGAGGAGAGAGAGAGAGAGAGAGAGAGAGAGAGAGAGAGAGAGAGAGAGAGAGAGAGAGAGAGGAGAGGAGAGGAGAGGAGAGGAGAGGAGAGGAGAGGAGAGGAGAGGAGAGAGAGAGAGAGAGAGAGAGAGAGAGAGAGAGAGAGAGAGAGAGAGAGAGAGAGAGAGAGAGAGAGAGAGAGAGAGAGCAATCCATTTCCAGCAAAACTTAAGACAATTTTTTCAAAACGTAATGCGTGGTATTCGAGACCTAAAACTTATTTCGTTAATACATTGAGATCAGAAATGACTCATCACTGTATTACCACTACTACTACTACTACTACTACTACTACTACTACTACTACTACTACTACTATTATTATTATTATTATTATTATTATCATCACTAGTTATTGTTGTTAAGCTTGGAGCCCAGACGCATTAATGAACACAAATCAAGCTGTTACTTCTCATGTAAATCAAGGAGACATGACAAGTATGATTCACGCAAAGAAAGAAACAATCGATTCTTTGCAGCCACTTCAGCACCTCATGATTGTCGGTCGTTGTATCGTCATCTGCACTGACTAAAGGCTACGGGAAGAGGAAACTTTAATACAGACGGAAATACTTGAATCACTTAGAGAAATACTAGTCAACTTTAGCCATTCCACGCCCACTCACACCCAGCATACGCCACACTACGCCACGCCTCCTTCAGGCGCTTACCTCGGACTCAAACACAGCAGACACCCGAAGACTCGACAACCAAGTATCTCGTGTCACGTGTTAATGAAAGGAAAGGAATCAGACAGACAGACAAAGAAGGCCACCGCCACCCTTGGAAGGCGTTCCCCATTCTCTCCAAAGACAGTGTGAAGAGCAAGATACAAGCAGTCCCGTGTCAACCCGAGTGTATTCACTGTTTAGAATAGTGTACATGGACAAGGTGTGTGTGAGTGACTCGTGTACAGCTGCACAATAACAGCTCTGTGACAGTGGATATCGTAATGCTCGTGCACGTCACTTGTGGGATTAGTCATGCTGACACTGCTGCTGTGGAAGTCTGGGGTGGGCGAGGCGTGGGGTGGCGGGAGTGGCCCAGACATTCCCACCGCCTCTCCTCACCCTTACTACACAAATGCCACACATTACCAGCATAATGATCTCGCCTCCTCGTCTGCCAGGAGACCAGCAGCCCGAGTGCCTGGCGGCCTGGCGGGGCTCAGTACGGGGTCATCCTGGCGGAACGGCGGCGCGACGTAGGACTGAACACATCCTCGCGGACGCCTGGACTCAGAGGGTTGCGCAGAGGTCCGTGAGACCTGAGCCGCGGAGTCCTCGACGCGTCAGGAGTCCTGTAATATTCAGGGGCCTCCTGGCGGTCCTGGCGGACCGGGGTGTTGGTGTTGGAGTAGGTGTTAGTGTCGGCAGCGGGAGGGCTGCGGTAGGGGCGGGGCCCTCGGTACTGGCGCGGAGCGTTGGAGGGCCCCTGTTGCAGCTGCTGCCTCTGGTAGCGGGGCAGCGGGCGGTGCGGGCCCACGCCTGAGCCCCGGTGCTGGTAGAAGTGACTGTCATACTGCGGCGCGATGCGGCCTTGGTAGATTTGGTCGTAGTAGTCGCGCGCCCCGTACGCTGAATACCGCTCCTTGTGGCGCCGGACGGGCCGCTCCTCGGAAGAGTTGTCCACTGGGTTGTAGCGCCTTGTCCGCCTCGACGACCTCTTGGAGTGCCGCTCCTCCACAGGGCTCCACCTTCGCAGCGGCGGCAGCGGCCTGCTCTCATCTTCCGGCGTGCCGCTGGAGACATGAATGCACAGTGATAGGGTGGCAGGATGTAGGGTCACCGCAACACTGCCTTCAACATTACCGCAGCATGCATAAGCCTCACTTATGGTACAGAACATCATACTTACAGGCTAATAATGAGTCACTGACAGGTGCAACGTTTACTTACGTTCCACTCTTAAAATAAGCACACACACACACACACACACACACACACACACACACACACACACACACACACACACACACACACACACACACACACACACACACACACACACACACACACACAGCCACCACCACCACCATAACTACCACTACGAAGAGAGCAAGCTTCAAGGACCCAACATTGCGAGGGTTGCACCGTTCCCCGGCAATCTCTTCATGCAACCGCCCCGCCCCGCCCCAGAAACCACCACCGGCAAGTCTGAGCCCAGAAAGGTAGTGTAAGCAGGCACGGCCACACCACGGGTTTCACAGAGCCCCGATTAGTAAGCAAAACAACTTTCCTCATTCCAAAAACCCGCAAGAAAAAGAACCGTTCCCAAGAGATGAAGTACAGCGTGCCCCTGTGACCCCCACGCTTGGTGAGTGGCCTCGCCCAAGACACATGCCTATATAATCGATTCCTAAACTTTTCCTGGTCTCTTTTTATATTGTTTTCCTAATCACATATTTACAATCCATTACAAAGACGTCACGAACGGAAGTTGTGGTTCTAAGACTAACTTGTATTCGACTCTTACTAACACTCGTAGATATGCCGCAAGAACACAGTCTGCAGCGCTGGTAACGCCTGCAGCACCACGACAGTGACACGCTTAGAGGCAACCGCAGCAGTGACGGTATCGATGCCTTGACCAGCGTTAATGTTGAGCACTGAGGAATGCCAGGGCTTGACGAGGAGCAAGTGCACCTCTACATCCTCACTTCCAACCGGCATAATGACGTCACTCTTGCTGGTCACGCCGCGCCTCACAACAAGTGCCGCTGACCGCTAGCTCGGGGACTGAGGTCACGGCGGCGCCGTAGCCAGGGCGGGTGATAATGGGCCGCGCTGACTGGTGGTGCCTCGCCCTCTCCACGAGAAAGTTATTGCCTCTGCAGACCAATTAATTCCGCTGTCCTGGCTCATTATTTGTAGTAGTGCTTGCTGCTTCCAATCAGCGTCCGCCATGTTGGTTTTCTCTCGGGAAGCAAACGAAGGGTGTGTATGTGCGTTTATTGGCTTTATATTATATTCACGGTGCATTTCTTTGAGTAAAATTTTTTAACGTTTTTGCATTTGCTTCAAGAAAAATATTAGAAAATATTAAAACAATATCGGTTGGAGTGGTGCCAGTGGAACAGACCACGACAGAATGTACACAAAGGTACAATATCAGAACGTGTAACGGTGGCATGAAGAAATATGATGTCGGTCCTTCGCAAAGCCCATTCAACATGCCAATAAAAATTATCATTTAGATAAAAACACGAAATAAAATATAACCGCTAAAATTGTTAATCGACATGATCATTAAAATTTAATCACGCAACAAAAAAATATAAATAAAATACGAAATAAAAAATAAACACAATATAAATTTAAATGACCATAAAAAAAAAGTAAACACGAAAGAGAGGAAAAAAAAAAATTCCTGCGACGCGGCACCAGTGAGTGAGGCACCGCGGCTGAGTGTTTCATGAAGCGGCGGCCCGGCAAGGGAGCACTGCGGGGAAGGCTGCCTGGGCCCGCATTCTCCTTGCGAGGTGCTCGGGAACATGGCATCGGCACTCCTGCAGCAGCTGTGTGAGTTTTCCGATTATGAGTTCCTTCTTTTCTAACATGTCTTCCAATCCCTGGAATTTTCTTGCCTGGCGATCAATCTGTTCCTTAGCCTCGCCCTGGTAAGGGAGGGCAGGACGTGCTCGGGCGCCTGGGGTTGGCTTAAGCAAGGGAGAGGGAACTGAGCAAGTCCTCTTTCAGTGCAGGGACGGAAGGCTGAGGCTTGTCCCCTGGAGAATCCATCTTGGGTAAAACCCCTCGCGTGGCGGCTGCCGGTGGGTGGGGAGCGCTGCAACGGCGTCCCGGGTATTCCTGGACGTAAGTCGCGCAGGAAGCCCTCTCAGCTGCCGGAGTGCGCGGGGGCAGCCTAGGCCGGGGCTCACCTGGCGATGACTTATTTTGTGGGTTGTTAGAAGCAAAGTGTCGCGCTGGCTGTCCCTTGGAGGCCTTTCCCTTGGAGCGAACTTTAGGATTGGGACAGAGTTTAGCAATATGTCCCTCCTCCTGACACCGAAAGCAGACCACCGGGGGACGCTGGTGACCTGCGAGCTGGCTGCCGGGCTGCGGGACGCGCTGCCTGCCAGGGTGGGGGACTTGCTGGCTGCCGGTGTGCGGGATGTGCTGGCTGCCGGGGTGTGGAGCGCGCTGCCTGCCAGGGTGGGGGATGCGCTGGCTGCCGGAGTGCGAGACACGCTGGCTGCCGGGGTGCGGGACGCGCTGACTGCCAGGATAGGGGACTTCGCGGCTGCCAGGGTGCAGGATTTGCTGGCTGCCGGTATGCGGGACGCGCTGACTGCCAGAGTTGGGGACACGTTGCTTGTAAGGGTGGGGGACTTGCTGGCTGCTGGTGTGCGGGAAGCGCTTACTGCCAGGGTTGGGGATGCGCTGGCTGCCGGAGTGCGAGACGCGCTGGCTGCCGGGGTGCTAGACGCACTGGACTGCACCTCCCTCTGCCTGAGATCTGCCCACACCCAGCAAGGTCACACATGTTCAGGCGTAGTTAATCACTTATCCTAATTGATATAGGTCACGTTGTGCCATGAAGAGAAACCTTTAAAGATTCAACATTAAACTATAATAACTCATGGCTTGAGAGAAACCACTAATTTACGTGAAATTAACTTCATCGCTAGTCAGTCGCTGAAATGTTTATAAACTACGTAACCAGTCATCAGAAATGCATAAAGAGAAAAATCAATCGAACAAACAAGTCACAAAAAGATGGCGAATTCAGGTTAAAATGAATGAATAAATAAAACCAGAAACACGAGTGGAAATCACGGGAGCAGAAACATTCTCAAAGCAAATCACAAGGGAAACTTCACCCGCAAGCCGCACGCTCAGTGAGGGAAGACGTGCCTGTGGGAGCTTCGAGTGCACAGGTGGAGTTCAGAACACCCACACTGGCCACGCGGCACACCTGGAGGGGTGCCGCGCTGCACACACACACCTGCTGTCTTGAGTGATATACTGTGACAGGTCTCTGAGGAGCATTACCATTACTGTCAACACCGTGACGACCGCTGATCCCACAACCCGCACGTGATATTGGCAAAACTCTAACCTGGTATAAGAAATGCATGAATAAAAAAGGAAAACTGCTGAAGTATTTTGACAGTTGACAGCATAAGAGAAGTGTTAATCCTCAGGTAAATAACTCTGAGACACACCCACACACTGTTTTGTGTTTTCATCACTCAGGCTTATACCGGGTTAGAGATTTCATCCTCGAGGCACAGACGAGGCGCGGCCAAGACCAAGAGTGACGTACAGTGACATCCTCCAGCTCTGGCACCTGTCGCGGGCGCCCACCACACTCGTGTCTCAGCCAAAAGTGTGGTAATTTGGCTGATTATCATGTTTTTTTTTTTTTTGTTTTTTTTTTTGTGTTTGCTCCACCTGCGTGTTGTGTGTTGCCGTCGTCCACACCAGTGGGTTTTGTGAGAATATGACAGTGACAGTGATAGCGAAAGTTAAATCTTATAAAAATAATAAACAAACAAATTTTAAAAAGCCGATTTCATTATAAAGAAAAAAAATGCAACAACGCAGCTCATATCAGTGATCAAACACTGGCGCAAAAAGAAGAATAAACAAATAAATAAATAAATAAATAAAACAGCATCGCGCATGTCACGAAAAGCTTGGGTGTCTAATGCGCCTCGGAACGAAGTTACGCTGTACACAAGACTGAGGACCACAAAAGCCTCACTCCCTTCTGACGGACACTAGCTCACCCATTTACTTCGTTCAGTTACATTAACTATTTTCCACACACCTTAACAAAGACCTCTCCACGTCTTGCCTGCTGTGCCTTCCTCTCACCCTTAACAAAACTATCTGATGCAAGGAATGAATGTCCTTACGAGAGGCACTCCTGGCAGCAAAAGGAGTGGCTCAGTAGATCTAACCTTTCACTGCCCAGTAAGATCGTCTAGGATTACCTAAATGAAGTAACAAGTGCCACATATATTCGCCTCCCTTCCTCCCACGTCCGCACTGCACACAGCTTTCTACTTTCTCTCACACCTATTCTGTACACCTCCCTAGTGCAAGAGTTTACCAATATTTTGAATCATTCATCTCTTTTACTTGCAAACTAAGGAACTCCCTGCCTGTTTCTATGCTTCCTCCTACCTTTGATTTGAACTGTTTGAAGAGGCAAGATTCAAGACTCTGGGGACTGGCATCCTCAGCGGGCCTTTTTTTTTCAGATTTTTTGTTGCCCATGGCCAACTTCTCTCACATAGAAAAAGAAATGGCAGTAGAGTTCAAATCATCAGGGCGAGAGTTAGATCAATGGCCAGGCTGTCAGATAAGTAGCCAAGCACAGCATGAATCCACGGCGCGGAGAAACAGAAGCGAGGAAGCAACAGAAAGAACAAATGGACTTACGGGTACTTCAGAAGAGGAATATTCCAGGTCTGCCGACTGGCGACGCCCATGGAACCCCCGGGGGACTCGACCTCACTGGCAGTGGTGTCCAAGGTGGTGTTGTTGGTAGTGTCCAGCGTGCTGTTATTGGTGGTGTCCAGGGAGGCGGTAGAGGTGTCCAGGGGGTTGGTGGGGTACTCAGAGGCCTCCTTGGATTTTGAGTTGCTCCTGGAATACTTAAGGACCGCCTCGTCCATCCACGGCGCCTGGCGGAGGTCTGCAAGGTAGTTCTCCCGCTCCTGTTCGTGGCCCCGCGCGCTGTTAAAGTCTGAAGGGGAATCAAACACGCGGCTTGGAGTGTGTGTGTGTGTGTGTGTGTGTGTGTGTGTGTGTGTGTGTGTGTGTGTGTGTGTGTGTGTGTGTGTGTGTGTGTGTGTGTGTGTGTGTGTGTGTGTGTGTGTGTGTGTGTGTGTGTGTGTGTGTGTGTGTGTGTGTGTGTGTGTGTTTGCCTTTAGTCAGTATCTGTTTGTGTGTATTTTACCTTCTGTTTGCGTCTGTCTGTTTGTCTTTATCTGACGCTTTCCGTCTCTGTCTGTCTGTCTGTCTCTTTGCTTCGTGCCTGTCTTGTCTCTCTGTCAGTCTGTATTTCTGTCTGTCTGTCATATATATTTTTTTCTGTGCATGTTTCTAAGTTTCTGTCTTTCAGTCTATACATATATATTTATACAAGTTTATCTTTCTATATATGTAACTTTGTCTTTATTTGTATGCATAAAATTTCTCTCTCTCTCTCTCTCTCTCTCTCTCTCTCTCTCTCTCTCTCTCTCTCTCTCTCTCTCTCTCTCTCTCTCTCTCTCTCTCTCTCTCTCTCTCTCTCTCTCTCTCTCTCTCTCTCTCTCTCTCTGCTAACCTGCTATGGCTTGGTCCGGAGGAATACCCAACACCTGTATCATGTACCTGCAACGGAACAAACACGCGTTAGGAACACTCCACATCTGGCAGTGGTGGTGGTGGTGGTGGTGGTGGTGGTGATAACAATTAGTTATGAGAAGAGAAATGAAAGGAGAGGATGTTAGAGAAAACAAAAAACAAAACAAAACAAAACAAAACAGAACAGAACAGAAAAGAGGGGAAGAGAACAGGAGAAAAAAGAGAAAAGAGAGCAAAGGAGAAAACAATATAGAAGAAAAAGAAAACAAAAGGAGGAGAAGAAGAGGACAGCCATGGGAAAAAAATAAAGATGAGGGTTATTAGAAAAACAAAGTCTTCCGCAGTCATCCACCTTCATCTCTAAAAAATAAATGAATGAATAAATAAAACAGCAATGATGAGAAAAATAAAACGAAGGAAGCAGGAAAAAGGAGGAGAGAGGAAAAGAAAAAAAGACGAGAGAGAGAGAGAGAGAGGAAAGACGAACAATGAGAGACACAAAGATGAAAATGAGAAAGACAAAAAGAAAAAATCCTTAAACTTTCACCCTTAAGAACAAAATAAAAAATACATAAAAATGATAAAATAATAATAATACAAAAAAAAAAGAAAAAAAAAAACACCGAAAAGGGAGAAGAGATTCATTACTTTTCACTTGGTATGATTGGCAATTAACCTTAAATTGATTAGCGGCTCCTCCTTGGACACGACGAGCCGGCAAAAAATGAAGAAGTAAATACGGGATGGCAGGCAAATTTCCTTCCCATCTTTTATTACCTGTCCACATAATTTACAGCGAGTTAATTAGCTGGGAAAATAATGTGCCGTTCTTTTTTTGCTGACGTGTTTGCACTTGTGACGCCCTCGTGATCAGATTCTGGCGGCGTCTTTATGGGTGGTCGATGGGAAGTGTGGCGTGGGATGAGGGGAGGGTGTACGGATGATGGGTAAAGAGAAGGGGGTGAAGGGGGGGTGATGGGGGAGGGATGGATGATGTGTTTCTCTCTCTCTCTCTCTCTCTCTCTCTCTCTCTCTCTCTCTCTCTCTCTCTCTCCTCTCTCTCTCCTCTCTCCTCTCTCTCTCTCTCTCTCTCTCTCTCTCTCTCTCTCTCTCTCTCTCTCTCTCAAAAATTCTATATAAATGCTAAAAAAAAATCTCAGCCAAAATTCAACTCATGGAACTAAAAAAAAAAAAGATTATTAAGATGTTTCACATAATTTCCGCCTCAAAGTTTTTATTGTTGTTGTTGTTGTTGTTGTTGTTGGTGTTGTTGTTGGTGGTGGTGGTGGTGGTGGTGAAAAAAAAAAATGGTAATAATGTTGGTGAACGTGATAAGCATAGTGATGGTGGTAGTAGTAGTGGTGGTGGTGGTGTTGACAGTGGCCGTAATGATGGAGAGGGTGATGGGGAAGGTAATGATTGATGGTGGTGGTGATAAAAGAGGTGATGACTGCAATGGAGTTGATGGTGCTGGTGGTGGTGCTGGTGATGGTGGTGGTGGTGTCGGCAGATAGAGGCAGTGGAAAGGCTCTCAAAGATGATCATAGTGGTGGTGGTGGTGGTGGTGGAGCGTGGGAGCCTTGCCGCCACCACCGCCACCACCACCACCACCACCACCCATCATCCTCACACCCAACAATTAACCTCGTGGCTGCGTGCCTTGATGGTTCACCACCACCACCACCACCACCACCACCACCACCACCTCCTCCTCCTCCTCCTCAGACTCCTTCGTTTCCCATAGGTCAGGTGCAGGCCAATGGTGAAATGCAGAGGAGGAGGAGGAGGAGGAGGAGGAGGAGGAGGAGGAGGAGGAGGAGGAGGAGGAGGAGGAGGAGGAGGAGGCGAAGGAGGAAATACAAAGGAATACAAAGGAAAGCCAAACAGCAACAAACCTTTTGGTCCTTGCAAGGCTGTTTGGTAACTACTTCTAACTAGCTACAGTGAAGAGAGACAGGACAGCATAGCAGAAGGCTCCGAGGAGGAGGAGGAGGAGGAGGCGAAGGAGGAGGAGGCGAAGGAGGAGGAGAAGAAGGAGAAGGAGAAGGAGGAGGAGGAGAAGGAGGAGGAGGAGGAGGAGAAGGAGGAGGAGGAGGAGGAGGAGGAGGAGGAGGAGGAGGACAACAACAACAACAACAACAACAACAACAACAACAACAACAACAACAACAACAACAACAACAACAACAATTTAGAGTACAGAGAAAAAGAACCAAGATATGAATAATGCAAAAGAAGAGAGAGGAAGAAAAGACAAAGGTAAAGAAAATAAAAAAAATAAATCTATAAAAAATAAAAACGGAGAAAACAAAACAAAGTAGAACAATAAAAACACCAAACTAAAGAAAACACACGCACGCACACACAAGTAGTAGTAGTAGTAGTAGTAGTAGTAGTAGTAGTAGTAGTAGTAGTAGTAGTAGTAGTAGTAGTAGTAGTAGTAGCACCAGTAAAAGTATCAGGTATCACTTACTGCCCCGAGAAAACGCCTTACCCGGTTATCATTATCGAGTGTAAGTGATCTACCTCTCAGGGTGTCGGGTTACGTGTGTGTGTGTGTGTGTGTGTGTGTGTGTGTGTGTGTGTGTGTGTGTGTGTGTGTGTGTGTGTGTGTGTGTGTGTGTGTGTGTGTGTGTGTGTGTGTGTGTGTGTGTGTGTGTGTGTGTGTGTGTGTTCTACTCTACTGCCTAAAATGTTCACTATTTCTTGCATCTCAATTCTTCTTAGATTTATTTATTTCTGGTTTTCTTCTTCCTTATTTTGTTATTACTACTTTTCCTTAAAATTTCGCAAATATAGAGATATGAGAGAGAGAGAGAGAGAGAGAGAGAGAGAGAGAGAGAGAGAGAGAGAGAGAGAGAGAGAGAGAGAGAGAGAGAGAGAGAGAGGCGGGAGCAGTAAACAAGATAACAAACGAGAAAGAAGTGCATATACGGAGAGAGAGAGAGAGAGAGAGAGAGAGAGAGAGAGAGAGAGAGAGAGAGAGAGAGAGAGAGAGAGAGAGAGAGAGAGAGAGAGAGAGAGAGAGACGGGACGGGACGGGACGGGACGGGAAGACAAAGGGAGAGAGAAAAAGGGAGTGATGAGACGAGAACACGAAGAGAAGAGGAGGACGAGGACAAGACACCAAGTAGAGAGAAAGGGTGACGTGGAACAGAAACAGCAGAAGGAACAATGGCGGGGACACGAGAGGGACAGTGGGTGACAGCGGGACGAGGTGACGAGACGGGAAGGTGACGGTGGCGGTGACGAGGCGACAGGCGGAGTGACAGACGCGGTACCCCGGCTGGCTATCCCCGTCAGGAGGGACAGACACACGGCCAGATGGACACGTCTGATAGCCCGGCCGCTAAGGAGCTCCCTGACGAAGGCAATGAAGTGATGGCTTGGTTGTTGGGTGTGTTACGGGAGGTGGTGGGGGTAGGGGGAGGGATTTGGGAAGGGGTGTATTCTTGTTGTCGTTGGAACTACTACTACCACTACCACTACTTCTTCTTCTTCTTCTTCTTGTCTTTATTCTACTTATTCTTTTCAATCTCTTTTTTTTTTTCATTTCAAGGAGAGTTTGTTCAAAATGTTTCTTGTCTTGTTTTTGGTTTATACTTTTTTCTCTTCTTCTCCATCTTCTCCCTCGTTCTTTGTTCTTCTTCTTTGTCTTCCTCTCCTCCTCCTTCCTCTTTTTCCCTTCATATTCTCTTTTTTCGTCTACTCCTCCTCCTCCTTCCTCTTCTAATCTTCTATTATGTTCTTTGTCTTCCTTTTTTTTTCCTTCTTGTTCATCTTCGGTCATTCTCTCTCTCTCTCTCTCTCTCTCTCTCTCTCTCTCTCTCTCTCTCTCTCTCTCTCTCTCTCTCTCTCTCTCTCTCTCTCTCTCTCTCTCTCTCTCTCTCTCTCTCTCTCTCTCTCTCTCTCTCTCTCTCTCTCTCTCTCTCTCTCTCTCTCTCTCTCTCTCTCTCTCTCTCTCTCTCTCTCTCTCTCTCTCTCTCTCTCTCTCTCTCTCTCTCTCTCTCTCTCTCTCTCTCTCTCTCTCTCTCTCTCTCTCTCTCTCTCTCTCTCTCTCTCTCTCTCTCTCTCTCTCTCTCTCTCTCTCTCTCTCTCTCTCTCTCTCTCTCTCTCTCTCTCTCTCTCTCTCTCTCTCTCTCTCTCTCTCACGCGAGGCGGAGGACAATGATCCCAAGTTAAGCAGTGCAAAAAGTGGCTAAGAAAACACTGTCCTTGATTCTTGTGTTGGGCAGCTGCCTTGTGGCACACACTGAGAGTACTTCACTGAGTCTGGCGTCCCTGTAGTGGTGCATCAATTCATATATATTTTTTTTTATTACACATAAGGTAAAGAGCAATGGTATAGAGGAATATATTACTTCATTTTTTTTTATTGTTTCCCTTGTTTTATTTGATTATGGCGTCCCTGTAGTCATGTCATTTTTTTTTTTTACTTATTATACTTGAAATATATAGGCATAAATATATGGGTCAATATTCAGGATAGGACACGAAATAATGGCTTCAAGCTTGGTAAGGTTGGATTTAAACAAAGAGATAGGAAGAAATCGGTTCTCAAATACAGTGGTAGATGAATGGAACTGACTCAGTCCAAGTTGTTAGTGTTAAGGCATTAGGGAGCTTTAAAAGACTGGATAAATTCATGGATGTGACTGATGGGTGGAAATAGACAGGCATGTTCGGTGTAGACCTGATGACTTCTTGCAGCTTCCCTTATTTTCTTATGTTTTGTCTCTACGTAAGGTGTAACTGTATATTATAACTAGAGTTCTGAATAAAAAAAAAGACAGCACATCCTCCCAAGTGTCCCCATTCCTAAGTGTACAAAGGCCACACAATTGGTTCATTCGCCAGCAGTGTTATCGCGGTCACGCAAAATGTTACTGAATGGACAGAAATCGCAGGCCCTTACGTATGCACAAACACACGCACAACGGCAGTCACGTGATGGATACAAAGTGTCACATGGCGATGGAGCAACGCCACGGCAAGGACAGTAACACACACACACACACACACACACACACACACACACACACACACACACACACACACACACACACACACACACACACACACACACACAGTAGATCAAAGGACTTTAGATTGAAGGAAACACAAGACACAGATCGAAACAAGTTAACTTAAGGAATGATATGAAAAAAAAATGATTAACAGTGGGCTGGCGAGATTGAAGGGACAGGAATCAGTTATTCTATCATTGTGCCTGAGTGTACAACAACCTACTCACCTACAGACCAGGTACCCGCTGCGGTTGATGCCGTGGGTGCAGTGGACGCCGATCACCTTGTCTGTGTGGGGAGAAGAGGTGATGATACGAGGATGACCGTGGCGATGGTGGTGGTGGTGGGGATGTTTGAATGTGTTGTGATTTTTATGTTAGGGTAAAAGAAAAAGATTTATGACGATAGTAATAATATTAAAAGAAGTATGTACATTATTATTATTATTATTATTATTATTATTATTATTATTATTATTATTATTATTATTATTATTATTATTATTATTATCATTATTACTGCTGCTGCTGCTACTACTACTACTACTACAACTACTACTTTTATTACTACAACTATTATTTTTACTACTACTACTACTACTACCACCACTAACTAGCACTACTACTATTATTACTATTACTGTACTAACATTACCACAAACAATAATGACGCTGTAAATAGAAATTAAACAATAACGAAAGGAGGAAAACAAGAAAAAACAAGAAAAAAGAAAACACACACAACTCAAGAATGACTTAAAACCACAACATTAAATAACAATACAAAACAAGGATACATTTTTTTCCTATCTTATCCCAATTCTACATCATATCAGCTCAATAAATAAAATCTCTCTCTCTCTCTCTCTCTCTCTCTCTCTCTCTCTCTCTCTCTCTCTCTCTCTCTCTCTCTCTCTCTCTCTCTCTCTCTCTCTCTCTCTCTCTCTCTCTCTCTCTCTCTCTCTCTCTCTCTCTCTCTCTCTCTCTCTCTCTCTCTCTCTCTAAGATTCAACGTGTCATTTAGGTTACCTGTCATGGCCACCCACCTTCCTTGCCAACGCTCATTACCTCTCGACCACCACCACCACCATCACCACCACCACCACCACCACCACCACCTCCAAAACAAACACCTCTCGTGAGCTGAGAGGGAGAACATACATTTACTCAAGGACACAAAACAGTAGGAAAATTCTGCCTCTAGTTGAAGGGGGAGGCGTGACGCAGGTATGGGTTAGTGGTTGCAGGGAGGCGAAGGTGTGTGAGACGACATACTGCCCGGCGATGATGAGGACCTGACGAAGGGCGCGTGTATACCTGATGGGGCGGGGTGTT
>NC_087172.1:1327500-1335000 GCF_035594125.1 Scylla paramamosain | reverse complement strand
GTTTTGCTTTGTCAACCGAAGAATCAAAATCTCGTGTTCTATTTTGTCTCTTGCGAAAACACACACTCGTTTTTCTTTTTTTTTTTTTTTTGTTTGGTAAAGTAGCTTAGCTTTTCGCCGAAGAAATTGTGTTATCTTTTGTTTCTACAACAAAAACACACATTCCCTTTTTTGCTAAGTAAAGAAAAGGAAGGTGAAGTTTTGTTCCTGCAGTGAAAAACGCGTGGCGCCCTCCTTTGTTTCAGCACAAATACCTGGATTCACTGTTTTCCTTCTTTTTGGCAGTCAATACGTCACGGCCTTAACTCCACGCCGCGCCCCCGCCCTGGTCTCCTTTCCTCCCGCCGCCCCGCTCCTCCATGTTGGGCGCGCTAACAGTAGTCTCGGAAGCCCCGCCGCCTGTCTCCCGGGATGCATGGCCGCGTCCTCCCCACCAAGAGACATTTATGGAGGCGGCAGACAGGGTCGCACCTCCCCTAATGGCGAGGTCTGCCCCGCCGCCGGTCGTCCCTCAGCCTGCAATACGGGGCACACCCTCCATTCCCTCCCTCCACTCTCATTACCCTCCCCGCGCCGCCCTCCCTGCCCCCAACACCCCTCCACCACAGCTCCTCTATGCAACACCTCCTACACCCTTTTTCTTGACCAGCCTCTCCCTCCCCACCTCTCCTTTACCTACTAACACTCCCTCCCTCCCTCTCCCTGCAACACAACACCCTGTACACCAACAGTTCCCTACACTTTTATCTCCACGCCCCTTGCCTCCCCCTGCCCCGCCCTTCTCCTGCGATGCACCCTGCGCAACCATACGCCCCCATACCTCAGCCTCCTGTACCTCGGCTTTCACTAGGGAGGAGGAGGAGGAGGAGGAGGAGGAGGAGGAGGAGGAGGAGGAGGAGGAGGAGGAGGAGGAGCAACTTTACCACTATCCTCACTCTCCTCTAACCACCGCCCTTGCCCCCCGCCGAAGAAGCCAAGCGAAGGAAGGGCGTGTTAGGGGAGTCCTGACGCCCTTGTCCTCCTCCTCCTCTTCCTCCTCCTCCCGCCCGTGCCAAGGGAGGGGCGCCCACCCATATCTTTGGACGCTCTGAACATGACACGACACCACCTCGCCGGTCTGGGAATTTAAGAACATCCATACCCTGCCCCACCCTCCCTTTTCTCTCCCTCTCCCTTGTCCTGTTTACTCTCTCTCTCTCTCTCTCTCTCTCTCTCTCTCTCTCTCTCTCTCTCTCTCTCTCTCTCTCTCTCTCTCTCTCTCTCTCTCTCTCTCTCTCTCTCTCTCTCTCTCTCGAAAAATTACGTAACAAAAATCAATCGTGCAATGTAAAAAAAAGCAATTTAAATGCAATGAATGAAAATACTATGCCTTTCACTTCTCTTTCTCTTTCTCTCTTATCTCACTCTCTCTCTCCTCATTCATTCCTCTTCCATGTTTTTATCTTGTCATCTCTCTCTCTCTCTCTCTCTCTCTCTCTCTCTCTCTCTCTCTCTCTCTCTCTCTCTCTCTCTCTCTCTCTCTCTCTCTCTCTCTCCATTCGTCATTTTACCTCTCCTTTTTACTGCTTCTCCACATTTTCTTGCTATTTTTATTAGTTTCTTACCTTCCTTCTATTTTCCTTACATACCTTCCTCATTCACACCCCTTTATGCTTCCCTCACCCCTCCCTCTTCTAATTCTCATCACCCCATACACTTCTCTTCCTCAATACCTTACTCCTCTCTTTTCTAATTCTCCATCTTCCCACACCTCTTACTTACCCCTTCCTCGTAACCCTTTTCTTTTCCCTTCACGTCTTTCTCCATCACTCATCCCCTTTCTCCCAGGCCGCGCAGCTCCCGCCCTCTTCCCGCCCCTCCCCATGCACGACTGATGCCCTAACACATTACAAGGATGGCTAATGTTTGGAGGGCGAGGGGGGAAGCGAGAAACCGTGGGAATTTTTCTCTGGGGGCGGGAACTTCAGCATGTCACTTAATTTTGTGTTTTGGTGGTTTACATGAGACGACTACATGTACTACACACACACACACACACACACACACACACACACACACACACACACACACACACACACACACACACACACAAGTCCAATAGCTTAACATACACGAGTTTACACAAGCCCCACTCGCTATACATTTACACACATACACACAAACATACATACATAGTAAACACCCTTTTCAAAGCAAGGCGCGAAGGATACTGAGGCAGGGAGGGAGGGAGGGAGGGTGTAGGGGTGGGGTAAGGGAGGAGATAGGGGTGAGGATGGGACGTTTCAGAGGCAAAGGTAGGGGGGTGGGGGAAGAGACGGTTTGATAATTACTAGTTCACTAAAATCTTGTACCTGTTAATGAGACAAGGTGAGGTTGCCAGCTGGTTTGTTTCAGTGTTGTTCAGAGTTAACGATAATCAGGTTAATTTAGGGGTCGTAAACACTGGTGAGGGGATAGTCTGTGTGTGTGTGTGTGTGTGTGTGTGTGTGTGTTTATTGGAGTGTGGCTTAATAGGTGTTAATGATGTGGTGGTGGTGGTGGTGGTGATGGTGGCGGCGGTGGTGGTTTTCTTCTTTTCTTTATCTGTTGCTGTTTATGGAAAAGAAAAGAACAAGGAAGAGGAGGAGACGAAAACGAAGAAGAAAAAGATGAGAGAAAAGAGAATAAAATGGAGGAGGAGGAGGAGGAGGAGAGTGGGCAACACGTGACGAGGGGCCAGTCTTGGGTCCAGCCAGCGAGATGGATGTGTGGGCGGTGGCCGGGTACCAAATGAGACCCACCGCCTGCATCCACACCCGCCCACACCCACGCCCACCCACCCACGCCCACCCACACACACCTAGCCCCTCCCCCTAACACTGTCCCATAACCACACCCACCATCAGCCCTCCCCCCATACACACCTCCTTCAGACGGTTCCTCTTCCATCATTCTTGTCTCCACCAACTCTCTCTCTCTCTCTCTCTCTCTCTCTCTCTCTCTCTCTCTCTCTCTCTCTCTCTCTCTCTCTCTCTCTCTCTCTCTCTCTCTCTCTCTCTCTCTCTCTCTCTCTCTCTCAAAAGCATGACACAACATTCAGATGCTAAAATATATCCTCATTTCGACTTTAAGATAGTCCCTTTCTCCCACACAGCCACACACCCATGCTGGAGGTAGCACTGAACTCAATACACCTCGCTCAGTTCTCTCCAGCTTCTAAGGCAACTGAACCTGTGGTAATTGAAACTGTTCTTTATTGCGCCAGATGTTTGAAGCGTTAACGATGAAGCAGGGACGTGAGCGAAGCAACAATGAAGACAAACAGTAACAAGAACAACAAACAATCACTACTACTATTACTACTACTACTACTACTACTACTACTACTACTACTACTACTACTACTACTGGTGCTGCTACTAATACACACAAACATATATATACCAAGTCTCTCTCTCTCTCTCTCTCTCTCTCTCTCTCTCTCTCTCTCTCTCTCTCTCTCTCTCTCTCTCTCTCTCTCTCTCTCTCTCTCTCTCTCTCTCTCTCTCTCTCAAAAGATGGTGTAGCCAATAATAATAATAATAATAATAATAATAATATTAATAATAATAATAATAATAATAATAATAATAATAATAATAATACGATTTACAACAATGTCCACATATCACATCCTCTTAACACACGCACACATACACACACACACACACACACACACACACACACACACACACACACACACACACACACACACGGATACGACCAAAAACAACAAAAATCGTAAAGGAAGAGAGATAACGTATGACTCTTTGATGTCTGTGTGATATGCCGCTACGAGAGAGAGAGAGAGAGAGAGAGAGAGAGAGAGAGAGAGAGAGAGAGAGAGAGAGAGAGAGAGAGAGAGAGAGAGAGAGAGAGAGAGAGAGAGAGAGAGAGAGAGAGAGAGAGAGAGAAATATTATCGACTACTAAAAAAAAAAAAAAACTTCCTTATTTGTGCATGTGCATGTGTGCATGTGTGTGTGTATGTGTGTGTGTGTGTGTTAGGGGGGTGGAGTGCCCCAGCAGGTGAGGTTGGGTCGCACGTCTTTCCTTCCCTTCAGTATAATCATCCACAAGGTACCCAAGTTAATTTATACACCTGTAGGAGGGGCAGGAGGGGCGGGCGGGGCGGGGCGGGGCGGGGCGCGGGGGACGAGGGGCTGAAAAAGAATCAGACGCCACAACACTGCGCGCTTTGAGAAAATACGTAAAAATGACCACAGAAAATGAATTAATGAACAGGAAGCCACTAGTGTTTGGAGGCTGCTAGTGGTGGAGGAGGAGGAGAAGGAGGAGAGGGGGGAGATACAATTAATCCATATAGGCCGGGAGATAAGACTGATCTGCCAGAAACCAGGACACACACACACACACACACACAAAGCCGTGACCTACATATTACTATAACTACCCTTGTCTAATACTTTCCTTCCTCACACTGTCAAGATAACACCTCTCTCACCACCACCACCACCACCACCCCCACCACCACCACCACCATCACTTTTGCTCTATATAACTTCCCATTATAACAAAACCCTAACCTAATTTTCAAAGGGATGGTGTACATATTAACCCTTTTACTACCAAACACATTCTTCCACCAGCTACAACTTTTTTGACACATTTTTATACTATTTTCTTAAGTAGTTGTGTGGGCGAGAAAAGTCAAAATTAGCTTCGTATCTTCTTTGTGTCCACCAGCTGTGTCCACCAGTAAGTAGGTAATAAAAAGTGCAGTGAATATTAAGAAAGGATAGTTTAAGCTAGATGTGTTGATTAAGCTATGTATGTATGTATGTATGTATGTATGTATGTATGTATGTATGTATGTATGTATGTATGTATGTATGCCACGCCACGGAGGAAGGAAGGAAGGAAGGAAGGAAGGAAGGAAGGAAGGAAGGAAGGAAGGAAGGAAGGAAGGAAGGAATAAAAGGAGGGATATAAAAAAGGAAGGAAAGGGAGGAAAGGAAGGAAGGAAGGAAGGAAGGAAGGAAGGAAGGAAGGAAGGAAGGAAGGAAGGAAGGAAGGAAGGAAGGAAGGAAGGAAGGAAGGAGGCTATCACTCAGGTCCTCCTCAGTGGGCCTACAGCTGAGGGAGACAAAGCCTACACTGTATCTCTAATTAACTTCAGTGTCAAGATTAGAAGCTGGAACCGATAAGAATGATAACAAAAAGCCTAAAATTGAACCCCTTGTGTTTCTATGACAAAAAAAAAAAATCCCAAGAAACGCTTCAAAATTGTCTGATCCACCTAACTCTTACGAACAGAAACTAGGAACTGCAAGAGGGAAGATATATGAGAGAAAAAATGCAAGACCGTAAGGGAAGCTGCAAATCCTTAGGCCTACACGTATTGTATGCACCAAATACCTTATACACAGAAGCAAGGGAGTATAGGAAAGACATATAAGGACATGAGAACATAAGAAAATAAGGAAAGCAGCAAGAAACCATCAGGCTTACACGTGGCGGTCCCTACACAGTTTCCGCATCTAACACAGTGTTCTTAGAATCTAAACTTCATAACGACAAAAAACAACAATAATAATCCCCATAACAACAGTGATGGTAATGGCTTACAATGATAATAAAACGTCCCTTTGTGATATTGAATAATGACTTAACAAGATATCTTTAGCTGATAACTTTACACAGAATGCATTCGCGTATGAGTTTCTCCATGCTAATCAGTGGACAGGTGCGCCGCTCTAGTGTACCTGTGCAGCATAATGCCCCGCCTCGTCCCTCTTGGCACGGAGTAAGAAGCTTTTCCCAAGAGTGTTTGCAATCGCCGCACGCTGTCCTTGGCACCACTGAGGCCTCCGACAGGTGCGGGGCTTGACTCATGGGTAATTAGTGGCCGGTATTGCAGTACAGTCGTGAATTCCTATCAAGTGATGAGTGATGCTTATTGTGCGTTTCATGATGACCGGGGTTAAGAAAAGGAAAATAAAATAAATAATGTATCGTTATTTATCGCCAAAGGACTAACATATATATGCAAAAGATGAAGATAAAGATGATGATGAATATGATGATGACTACGATAAAAATAACAAGAAAAACAGCATCAGCAACAACAACAACAACTCCTCTTCCTCCTCCTCCTGCTGCTCCTACGACGACGACGACGACTACTACTACTACTACTACTACTGCGACCACAATGACGATGAATACCAAAATAACCTTAGCGATGATGACAACAATGACGACCACCACTAAAAATAATCCAACCCCAACATGGAAAAGTCAGGGATGAGAAAGCAAATCTGATGCGGCGTTACACAAGAACAAATAAGAAAATATAAAGAAAGAAACCTGGGCAGAGAACCAACATATAAATACCTAAATCCTGAGCCAGAGACCCGCCCGCCCTGGAAATTAAGACGTCCACAAGCAGAAAACAAAATTACTCTCTTTACGAACTCAAAAAACGCACAGGTGAGGGAAAAGAGAGAGGCACGCAACAAATAATTAGGACGAGGTGCGAGGGCCAGGTGTGAGGTCAGGTGTCTGAGGGGGGACCAGGTGTGAGGTCAGGGGTGGGGGGCAGAGATCAACTTCCCCCAACTGCAGGGCGGGGCCAGGCAAGCCAGGTCAAGCGGGATCACGACCAGCTGGGACTCCCAAACCCATCACGGAACTCCCCTCCTTCTTCACCTTCCCCCTTCCTCTTCCTCTTCCCCCTTCCCCCTCCAGGAAGTCTCGCCGCCCACCCACCCTGTCCAGGTACACTCTGACCGTCTCATCCTCCCGCCCACACTTCCCTCCCGGCGTGGGCGGGGGTCAGCTACGTGAGGGGCACCACGGGACGAGGCAGAGAGAAGGGGCCGGCCACTAAAGGTCTGGTAAGGGCCGCAAGTGTGGCGGTGGTGGTGGTGGTGGCAATATGGCTGTGTGTGTGTGTGTGTGTGTGTGTGTGTGTGTGTGTGTGTGTGTGTGTGTGTGTGTGTGTGTGTGTGTGTGTGTGTGTGTGCGCGCAGTTCTCCAGCGTGTCAAGCACAGGAATTGATTTAAACATTTGATTTCAAGGAAGGAGCGAAGCCTTTCACTCACAGATAAATAAGATGAATACACAACATCCTCTCTCTCTCTCTCTCTCTCTCTCTCTCTCTCTCTCTCTCTCTCTCTCTCTCTCTCTCTCTCTCTCTCTCTCTCTCTCTCTCTAACACAACCACACCACCACCACACCACACCATACCTGCCATGCCTCACCACAGCACACCTGCCACGCCACACCTCACACCTGTGCCAGCTCTCCTACACACCAGCTGGCCTCACACCCTCACTGTCTGGGGCCTCCCGTCCGGCTGGCGTCGCACACCCACACAAAGGGAGCCGCCCCTGGACATATACAGCCCGCCGCCAGCCCTGCCTCGTGTCGCCTGCGTTCACACACTCTCCTCGCCATCACTGTAGCCATCGCAGGTCAGAGGGCAGACAAAACGCCATCATTAACATCACCTCAACT
>NC_087172.1:1312500-1322500 GCF_035594125.1 Scylla paramamosain | reverse complement strand
GAGGGAACAGGGGAAGAATTGAGAAAGAAATGGAGAAGAAAAGAAACATAAGAAATAAAGGGAAAAACACCGAGATCTGCAGATGGGGAAGAATTGAGGGAGAGGTGAAGGACGGAAGCGAGATGAGAAAACAAATATATATAAAGCTACTGAACTATACGCAGATAAAACGACACACACACACCAACTGAATTAAGGAAAGAATGTAAGGAACAGAAAAAAATAAGATGGTTTACAAAGACCTACAAAGGAATAAATACAACGATATAGATAATTTAAGATGAGAAAAAAGTTTGCCAAAAGATTCAAGAGGCTTTAGAAACGAAGCAAAGGAGGCCCAGGCGTAAAAAGAGACCTACTACAAAAGAATAAGTTATCAAAATATATAAAATTTTCGCCATAAGATAAAATCGACACGACGGAATGACATTAACATTATAAGAGACTCAAGCCTCGACTATAAAACAGACGAGGCACGAGCAGTGACACGGAGCGGCGGTGTTTGGCCCCGTCTCTCACCTCAGAGCCCAACGTGTCGCTGACCTCACTGGCTGGGTACTGAGAAGGGTTAATTAACCTAGCCTAAGTTACCTAAGGTGTCGAACAGGTGTGTCAAGAAGGCCAGGAATGTACTGCTTTTACGTCCACTATGTTTAGATACTTCCCTGAATCTTCCTGCTGTTAATTAGACGTTTCCTTTAGTCATTAGTCCTGAGCCACTAGGAATCTGTGTCAGGGAGCGAGGAATATGCTGCTCTTACTTCCAATGTGTTCACAACTTCCCTGAATCTTAAGTCGCCAGAACTGTTATGAATCCGTCAGGTTTTATAAGGAGACCGAACATAAAATAAGTGAAGCCGCAAGAAGCCGTCACGACTACACATGGCAGTCCCAGTACGGAATATACCTACCTACTTCCACCTGTTAACCCTTTCACTACGATATGTTACAATTCACATCACTATAAGCAATGTATAGTCTTTATAAGCATCAGGAACAAGTAAGGGGGTAAGAAAGAATAGAATTTGCAATTTTTATTCAGTACAAAGGTTAGTGGTGACTATAAAACAAGAAAACATGTCCCAGAGTGGTTAGTAATTAAGGAGAGATGTTGCAAATAGTAGTGAAAGGATTAACCTCATCCAACAGACTGGTAGATCAAAGGACTCAAGACTGAAAGAAAAAACAAGATAGTGGGAGTGAAAGCAGTACATTACTCGACTTCTGGTCCCGAATATTCATAATTTTGGCTACAGAAACAAGGAGTAATTGAGGTCCCTTCAGTTACCAGCAAAGGTGTTACACAGATGCACAGGCTTTGGTACAGGGGGCAAGGGGTAGCCGAGAAAATACCAGTTACTTCCACAGGTGTTACGCAGATACGCATTCTTCGATACAAGGGAACGGGAATCCAAGGTCATCTCAAATATCTTTTATTTCTCTTTCTTTCTTACGTGTCAAGGAAGCTAACCAAGAGCTAAAGAGAGAGAGAGAGAGAGAGAGAGAGAGAGAGAGAGAGAGAGAGAGAGAGAGAGAGAGAGAGAGAGAGAGAGAGAGAGAGAGAGAGAGAGAGAGAGAGAGAGAGAGAGAGAGAGAACAGAAAGAAGAAAAAATAAAGGAAGAGGAGATATTTATTATTATTATTATTATTTATTTTATTTCATTTTATTTATTTATTTTTTTTTTTTTGTATGATTAGCTGTGTGATTTTGACTCAATATTTGCTGCATGGTTGTAATTGGTTTTGTTGCAAAGCTAGGATGAATAAACAACAACACTTACAACTGCAACAAGAACAACAACTACCACTACAATTACCACCATCAATTGTTACTGGTATCATCATCATCATTTGGTACTATCCCTACCAATACCACCATCACCACCACCACCACTAGTGACAGGTGTGACGGTCGTGTTAGCTCCTCGTCCGGTAATCGATCCCTGAGCAGACCTAGAGGCACGCGGCCTGACACCTGGCGACGCGTGAGGGGTTACGTAAAGCCGTGAACTGCAAGGCCCCGTGAGGAGTGAGTGCCGCACACCAGAGGAATGTACGAGGATGTAACCTGAAGGACGCCGCTACCACCACTACCAGGACCACCACCACCACCACTACCACCATTACCAGCGCCACTACCAGCATCACGACCACCACCACCACCGCCCACACGCGACACCTGCCTGCATCACGGCCTTGAGGTGCCGCCCGTCAGGTGCCCACACACACACATGCACGCGTATACGCCGCGCGCGCGCGCACGCACAGTTTAATATAAAGAGTAGAAAAATAGAAGGAAATAAAAAATGGGCACAAAATGACGATAAAAGAGGATAGGGAAACAAGGGAGATGAGAGGGAAAACGCGATGAACACACACACACACACACACACACACACACACACACACACACACACACACACACACACACACACACACACACCTTAGCAGTAAAAATACAATAAGACTACCGGTTTATAGAAATTCCCAACCACCACCACCACCACCACCACCACCACCTCATCTGCCCAGCGTAATATCTCACTCCACCAACAGGGGACACAAACCTTGACCCCTGCACACCTACCCCCTGCCTCTGCCTTCCCCTCACCCCTTAATCTCCCTAATCTCCTCCTCCTCCTCCTCCTCCTCCTCCTCCCGGCGCGGCGACCTCCTCACAAGGCAGCAAATACTAAGGTCGCCACAAGGACGTTCCCGCGACCTCCCTACGCCCACTCTCCCCTCCCCTCACTCCCCGCCGCCCACTCTCCCCCTCTCCCCTCCCCTCACTCCTAGCCGCCCAATCTCCCTTATCCCCTCCCCTCACTCTCCCCTCATCCCAGACCCCCTCCGCCCACTCTCTTCCCCTCCATCATTCTCTCTAGTACTCTGAGTTTCCTATTCACTCCTACTCTTTCATCTACTCCTTCCCCTTCCATTACCATCCTTCCCCTTGTTTCCCTTCCCATCATCTTTAACACTACACCACAAGTTCCTTCCATCACATCCTATCCTGAGTTCCTCCTTTCCCATCTTCCCTCCATCAACATCCTACGCCCACGCCTCTTAGGGAATCCCTCCACCTCTTCCACTCCTTCCTCTCTCTCTCTCTCTCTCTCTCTCTCTCTCTCTCTCTCTCTCTCTCTCTCTCTCTCTCTCTCTCTCTCTCTCTCTCCGCCACCGGCATCAACTGGTTTCAAAATAACTGCACATCTCCACATGAGTCGAGAGTGAAGAGGAAGAGATGAGGGATAGAAAAGAGGATAGAACACACACACACACACACACACACACACACACACACACACACACACACACACACACACACACACACACACACACACACACACACACACGAGAAAAGGAAGAAAAAGCTTAAGTATGAGATAAGAGAGAGAGAGAGAGAGAGAGAGAGAGAGAGAGAGAGAGAGAGAGAGAGAGAGAGAGAGAGAGAGAGAGAGAGAGAGAGAGAGAGAGAGAGAAATATTTACTAAGAATGAGAGAGCAATATCTTTTAAAGCAAGCGTGGAGGAGAATGTGATAGAGGACAAAGTGGGGGAGGAGGAGGAGGAGGAGGAGGAGGAGGAGGAGGAGGAGGAGGAGGAGGAGGAGGAGGAGGAGGAGGAGGAGGAGGAGGAAAAAAGCGTCCATGTATTCGAGAAAGGAAGGAAGCAAGGAAGGAGTTAAAAGAGGAGGAGGAGGAGGAGAGGTAAAAGCTACATAACTCGATAAATAATTAATATATCACTGTCAGGCAGGCGGACAGACACCACCAGCTGTGTGCTTAGTATTCACGACACACACACACACACACACACACACACACACACACACACACACACACACACGACTATAATAATCTTTTAAATCTGTCCTGTAAAATTTATACACGCAAGAAATTTTTTGAAGTAAAGTAACATTTCTACCTTAGTAAAGGAGGAGGAGGAGGAGGAGGAGGAGGAGGAAGAGGAGAAGGAGGAGGAGGAGGAGAGAAAGAGAAGGGGGACGAGGATGACGACGATAACGAAGAAGAAAAGATAAAAAAAAAAGAAGAAAAGAAGGTAAAAAAATATAAGAAAGACGATGATGATAATGGAGAACCCAAATACGAAAGAAGGATGATAAGAAGACAAAGGAAGAACAGGAAGTGGAGGAGGACGAGAAGGAGAGAAAGTAAGATAAGAAAAAGAGGGGACAGGAAAACTATGAGAGAAACGAGGAGGGAAAAGAGGCAAGCATGAAGAACAAGAACAAGAAAAGACGAGAGAAAAGAAGAAAGAACAAAAAAAGGAAGAAAATGGATTATATATTCGTAGAACTGTACAAACCACCATAATATATTACATAACGAAACCGAAATTGTAAACCACTATGAAGAGGAGGAGGAGGAGGAGGAGGAGGAGGAGGAGGAGGAGAGACACACCATTAGCCTGTCTAAGTCCCGTCTAGCGAGGGCGTGTGTGGCTGGAAGTGACGGGAAGGACAGACGTGTGGGTGTGTCGGGTGACGGGACCAGTTAGTGTGTGTGTGTGTGTGTGTGTGTGTGTGTGTGTGTGTGTGTGTGTGTGTGTGTGTGTGTGTGTGTGTGTGTGTGTGTGTGTGTGTGTGTGTAGGGAGACTAGACACGGGAAAAGGAGGTAAAGAAGAGAGCAAAAGAGAAGGAAGAGAAAAGGTGAGGAGTTTGATATGAGAGGGGACGGAAAGGAGAGGAAGGGAGAGGAGAGCACGGGCACACGCACACCCACAGGCTGGCACACACACACACACACACACACACACACACACACACACACACACACACACACACTAAAAAACAAAAATAAAGACAAGAAACAAGGAGAGAGAGAGAGAGAGAGAGAGAGAGAGAGAGAGAGAGAGAGAGAGAGAGAGAGAGAGAGAGAGAGAGAGAGAGAGAGAGAGAGAGAGAGAGAGAGAGAGAGAGAGAATGAGGACACCATGCCTTCACTCACCCTTACCTCCCTGAACCCTTCACCCCTTCCTCCCCCAACCCTTCCTCCCCAGCCCTACTTGCCTACCCCCCTGCGCACCCCACACTTAAGGGGCCATAAATCAGGGTAGCCACGTTTGCTCGTCACCGGCGATAGATTAGACCCCAAAGCAACAGTGGATTAATTGCACCTCTCACCACTCTCCATCACTGAACCGCAACACCAATATCATACGAGCCCTCCTCCTCCTCCTCCTCCTCCTCCTCCTCCTCCTCCTCCTCCTCCTCCTCCTCCTCTGACTTCGACTTCTCATTCGCACCCAATCTTCAGCTATTTATTCATCTCACCATCCTCCTCCTCCTCCTCCTCCTCCTCCTCCTCCTCCTCCTCCGTCCTCGTCTCCTAATTGCTTTTACTGGTGTTGTTAGTCTATTGCTACTGCTGCTGCTGCTGCTGCTGCTGCTGCTACTACTGTTGTTGCTTCTGCTTCTGCTTCTGTTTATTGTTTTTGTACTGTTGCCTGTCGCTGCTAATGCTTCTTTCTCCTCCTCCTCCTCCTCCTCCTCCTCCTCCTCCTCCTCCTCCTCCTCCTCCTCCTCCTCCTCCTCCTCCTCCTCCTCCTCCTCCTCCTCCTCATCTCTTGCTAATTATACTTTATTCTCACTTTCTCCTCCTCTGCTTATGTTTCTTGTTCTGCTGCTACTACTACTACTACTACTACTACTACTACTACTACTGCTGCTGCTGCTGCTACTATTACTACTACTACCACATCTCTTATTTATTCTCTATACTCACTTCTCCCTCCCTTCAAGCACTACTACTACTACTACTACTACTAATACTACTACTACCACCAGTTTCGGCAGGAGGGGCAGGTGGGTGGGTGGGTGGGTGGGTGGGGTGGAGCCTTCTAAACTGCTATTTTATCTCCTGTATTAGCGGTTAGTGCAGAGAAGTGTAATCAAAACATTCTAGGTCGAATCTATGAGTCTGCTCTTGTTTACCACCACCACCACCACCACCACCACCACCACCACCACCTCCTCCTCCTATTGTTTTTGTTTGTTATCCATTGGTAATATATGCTTTCAACATCACATCCTTTCAACACCACAACCTCTCACCACCACCACCACCACCACCACCACCTCGTCCTCCTCCTCCTCCCCCTGCTCCTCCTACTGTTGTTATTTGTTACCTCTTAGTAATAGATGCTTTCAACACCACCACCTCTTACCACCACCATCACCACCACCTACTCGTGTTGCCTCACTTTTTTACAGCGTCCCGTCTTTCCACACAAGCTCGGGAAAGCCATCGAGAGCCCTGCAATTTTGTCAAGGGAACACGACAGGCGGGCAGTGCTTAGAGCCACGCACACCTGCCCATTAGACGCTCCTGTATCCAGCCTCCCTACATAATGGCCGCCTGATAATGGTGATGGAAATAAAAGAGCTAATGGTGTACACTTAATAATGAGAGGTGTCCCGTGAAAGCTATCCTCGGTGTACATGGCAGGTGTGTGTGTGTGTGTGTGTGTGTGTGTGTGTGTGTGTGTGTGTGTGTGTGTGTGTGAAGGGTGGTGGTAAGGAGGAGTGGTAGCTGTCACCACCATCACTACTGCCATCATCGCCTCCAACCACACACACACACACACACACACACCTTCCATCTCTTGCCAAAAGGAGATAAAAGTGATGACAAGTCCTCCTGAAGGAGGAGGAGGAGGAGGAAGAGGAGGAGGAAGAGGAGAAGGAGGAGGAGGAGGAGGAGGAGGAGGAGGAGGAGGAGGAGGAGGAGGAGGAGGAGAAGGAGAAGGAGAAGGAGACGAAGGAGAAGGAGAAGACACAACAACAACAACAACAACAACAACACAAAGGAAAACAAACGTACAACCACTTATCAAAACTCTTACGTGCTTTTTTATATATCTCACCCCCCAAAATTTAAAAAAAATTAAAAAATAAATAAATAACCTAAACAAACAAATGGAAAATAAACAAATGAATCAGTAAAGTAAATAAATAAATAAACAAATCAACAAAGCACTCAGTAAGGTGGCGGGTCTCAAGGTGGCTCATCAAGGCAGGTAAGAGAGGCCAAGGCGGTGCAAGGAGAAGTGTAACACGGACTCCGCCACGGGGATCGAACCCTGATACACGTGTTGCTGTCAGGGGGACGGCCAACCAATTAGGGAACACGGGGAACAAAGAGCGAGAGGAGGAGGAGGAGGAGGAGGAGGAGGAGGAGGAGGAGGAGGAGGAGGAGGAGGAGGAGGAGGAGGAGGAGGAGGAGGAGGAGGAGGGTGGAGGAAACGTGGGAGGTTGGATGGATTGATGGAAAGGAAAAGAGAAAGAAAACTGAAGTCAAGGAGGAAGTTAAAAGAAAAAAAGAAAAAGAAAGGATGTCAAGGAGGAAGAAAGAAACAAGTAAAATTATAAATAAGAATGAAAAGAGAAAAAATAATGAATTGCACTGATTTTAAGAAGAGGAACAACTATGTGCCACAAAGATAAAGAAAGGACGGTGGAAAATAAAATAAAAACGAAAAAGAAAATTGAACAGAAAAGAAAAAAAAAGGCAGGAGAAAATAAAAAAAAAGAAAAGACAAAACGGAAGAAAAAATAATGGGATAAAAGAAGAGTAAAAAGAAAAAGAAAGAAAATTTCATCCCCACACGCGGCATTCTCCACCAAGGTGATCCGCCTGTTGATAATTAAAAGGGGCTAAAAAAGGTGCATTACCTGTCGCTGTGCTCACGCCGCCCCACCTGGCCACAAGGTGAGCCACGCGCCAGCTGTGTGGCTGTTAATGAGAGAGAGAGAGAGAGAGAGAGAGAGAGAGAGAGAGAGAGAGAGAGAGAGAGAGAGAGAGAGAGAGAGAGAGAGAGAGAGAGAGAGAGAGAGAGAGAGAGAGAGAGAGAGAGAGAGAGAGAGAGAGAGAGAGAGAGAGAGAGAGAGAGAGAGAGAGAGCAAACTGGATCCATATGACTTAAGAGTTAGAAAAAATAACAAAAACAAGGTCGGTCACACACACACACACACACACACACACACACACACACACACACACACACACACACACCTCGTCAGCAGCATCACAGTAAGATACCAGTACCTACCACCCCCGTAACCACCACCACCACCACCACCACCACAAACCACCCACACATTCCCCTCCAGTTTAACTCCTACCCAACTTTCATATTCTTACTCTCTCTCCCCTTTCCTTCTTCTTCCCCTTTCCGTTCAACTCTCCTTCCTTCCCCTCCTCTCCCCTCATTCTTCCCCCCTTCCTCTTCCCCTCCTATCTAATTCTTCCCCTTTAGCCTCCCCTCCCCCCTCCCCCATTACCAGTTGACCCTAAAACCTCACGGAGTATTGGCTAGTCGCCACCTGGACGAGGTCGCCGCCTCCTCCAACTCCTCCACCTCCTCCACCTCCTCCACCTCCCCCTCCTCCTCCTCCATCACCTGGCGAAGATCAAGCTAACCGCCGCCTTCTGCACCCACTCACCACCACCATCTGCACAGCATCACCACTACCACTACCACCACCTCCTCCTCCTCCTCCTCCTCCTCCTCCTCCTCCTCCTCCTCCTCCTCCTCCTCCTCCTTCATGAGTGAGAATGTTTAATATTTCAGCTTCTGTGACCTGAAATGACCTACCTTGACTCCTCCTCCTCCTCCTCCTCCTTCTGCTATGCTGTCCTGTCTTTTCTGCTATGCTGTCCTGTCTCTCTTCACTGTAGCTAGTTAGAAGTAGTTACCAAACAGCCTTGCAAGGACCAAAAGGTTTGTTGCTGTTTGGCTTTCCTTTGTATTCCTTTGTATTCCTCCTCCTCCTCCTCCTCCTCCTCCTCCTCTTTCTTCTCCCTTAAAATACACTATTATCTCATCCTCTGTCTTTTTAACGATTTTTCCTCCACTGCCTTCCTGCTGATTCTCTCTCTCTCTCTCTCTCTCTCTCTCTCTCTCTCTCTCTCTCTCTCTCTCTCTCTCTCTCTCTCTCTCTCTCTCTCTCTCTCTCTCTCTCTCTCTCTCTCTCTCCGTAAATCCAAACGATAAAAATTAAAATGCAAATAAGAAAGAAAACGCATAAAGTTTAAAGAACAAACACACACACACACACACACACACACACACACACACACACACACACACACACACACACACGGACAAACGCCACAGGTTAACGAAACGAAAATAAATAGAAGAAAAAAAGGAAAAATGCAAATATTAACTCCACAAAACAATGTACCAGAAAAAATAAAATAAATAAATAAATATACAAAAAAAAAAATCAAGCAAGAAACCCGACAGACTTTACAAACTTAAAAAGACAAAAAAAGAAAAAAAAAGAAAGAAAATCAAGAAAAAACAAAATATTCAACAATTTCACACACACACACACACACACACACACACACACACACACACACACACAGAATAAAAAAAAAAAACAGAAAACAAAGGAGGGAGAAAGTCTAAATATATAAAAAAAAAATACCTAAAAGTTCAAGACGATCACCATAAGCAGGAATGAAGTACCAACCAGTAAGGCACGAGGCACACTTCACCAATCAAGCGAGTAAGGAGTGAGTGACGTGGCCTCCTCTTCCTCCTCCTCCTACAGGTAATTAGGCAAGCCTGCAGGTGTTCGTGGAGGGACAGGTGAGGTCACGGCCTGCATCAAACACTCCGACTTCACAACGTTGGGGAAAAATGTGTTGATGAGGGAGGGAATGAGAGAGTGATAGGTGAGGGAGGTGAGGGAGGGAGGGAAGTGAGAGGTGAGAGAAGCTAAGGAAGGAGTGAAGGAGGCAAGTGATGGGAGGGAATTGAGGAAAGGAAACGATGAGGGAGACAAAACTGAGGTAGGGAAGGAGAGAGGGGATGGTGAAGCAGGGAGGTGAGGGAGAGAGGGAGGGAGGGAGGGAGGGAAGAGGTGAGGGAGTCAGATAAAGGATGTGAAGGAAGGGTATAGAGGCAAGTGAGGAAGACAGGAGAGGGGAAGGTGAGGGAGGAAGATGAGGAAGGAAAGTGAGA
>NC_087172.1:1270000-1307500 GCF_035594125.1 Scylla paramamosain | reverse complement strand
GGGAGGGGTGAAGGAGGGAAGGTAATTGTCACCTCCTTGACACGCAGAATGAGTTGTGACCCTTCCTCTCTTCCCTTGTTTGTTGGCGGGAGTGAAAGTGACGGAGTGCTGGCGGGTCCTTACACTTCATCCTTCCTTCACTTTAATCATCTACTCCTTCACTTGTCTTCTTTCATCCTGCCTATTCCTTCTTTTCAAGCATTGTCTTCTTCAATTGCCTTCCTCTTTGCTCCTCCTCTCTTTCTCTTCAAATAAATTACCTACTCCTTCACTTTCACTTGCTTTCTTTCCTTTCTTTTCCTTCCACTCAAATATACTTCTTATTCTATTCCAATTCATTCATTCTCATTACACAACCTAGCAAGTAGCAAAAGGTCTGCTGCTGTTTTTCCTTGATATTCCTTGGTATTCCTGCTCCTCCTCCTCTTTCTCCTCCTTCACCGTTATTCTCACCTGGATTAGAGCATACCTGGATCGCATTTCTCAAGGGGATTAGGATGCCTCGGGGGTGTGGCGTCGCGTCGCTAACCCCTTCAACCCTTTCACACCCACGCGATGACACCAGTACCTACCCGTCCCCTCCAGCACCACCCTCCTCCCAAGTCCCATCACCACCATATACTGTACCTCCTGTCTTCCTTCTCCCTTTGTCACCGTCTATGCACTGTTACCATTATTTTCTTCAAGAGTTCATCACCTTAACACCAATATCAGGACTGAGTAACATCACACGTTCTCGTCATCACCATACTCATCACCAACATCACGTCTTCAACAGCAGTAGTGAAAAATATATGAGTACATTTGACAATCATGAGATAACTGTGTATTTCTTACTGATAAATTAATAAAAACCCCAGAATGAGTGATGAAAGGAAATACCATAATTCTCTCTCTCTCTCTCTCTCTCTCTCTCTCTCTCTCTCTCTCTCTCTCTCTCTCTCTCTCTCTCTCTCTCTCTCTCTCTCTCTCTCTCTCTCTCTCTCTCTCTCTCTCTACCCTGGTGACGTGCACGAATTACAGGTTTCCCCAGCACAGGGATAAATTTGCCATTTCCTAACCGGAGAACAAACACTTCCTCTCTCACTTACTTCTGCACGGCCTTCTCCTCGGGGATTATCCTGCCCTTGATGCGGATCTTCATGTGCGTCACGCCTCGGCTCTCAAAGTCCTGCGGGAAGACCGGGAGTGGCACGGTTAAGGACGGGAAAGGAGAGGACTCGGAAGGAGCGTAATTTAACGATGAACAATTACAAGAATGAGAATCTAAAGAGGAAGAAATGGAGAGAATAAATACAACATAAAACTTTACACAATACAAACACAAAAAAATGCCGAATATGATTAAAAAGGATTGTAAGAATACACGAAGAAATGCAGAAGTCAATACAAGCGCTTAAAATAAAATAAATCACAAAAGGATGGAAGTGAACACACACACACACACACACACACACACACACACACACACACACACACACACACAAAGAAAGGGGCAGAGAGAGAGAGAGAGGGAGGGACAGACACAGACTGTTGGAAGATGGAACCAAAGGAAAAGAATTATACAGTTAGAAAGATACATACATACATAACTACACAAATACATAGAAAAAAGAAACGAAAACAAGGAAGAAAGGAAGAAAAAACAAACACACACACACACACACACACACACACACACACACACACTCACCTCGGGGTGGTAGTACCGGAAGGTGTCAGTAAGGTCAATCACGATGCCCAGGTTGTGGCAGTGGTCCATCAGCGTGCGGGGGCAGAACCAGTCCGCGTTCTTCACCTTCAGCATAATCTCCTGCAACAGAGGCGCGCCACGTTAACCACACACGCCACACACCTCACAGATGCCCCCTACACTTGTCACACGCCACAAACACCTTACAGATGCCCCGTGTCACCCATACACCTGTCACACACGCCACACTCCATAGATGCCTCGTGTCATCCCTACACCTATCACACACCTGTTACACTACACACACGTGACACAAAGGTATACTACTCAATTACATATAATACTCATGCTAATTACATACTTATCCTCTAATTTTAAGGTAATCCATTCGGTTCTTTTACGGATTGGCGCCTCCATGGGCCTCATTTTATGCCTTTTCGTTGCCCTTGGCCAGAGCCCCTCGTGCATAACAAAATATACATCAAAATACACACATCACAGCAGCAGTCACCCGTCCTACACTTCCCAACAGACTAACGGGACATCAGTTGGCGAGTGTATTGATGAAGCAGTTCTCGGGTCAGTCTCAATGCACTGGATCGAACCTTAGATGCTCAATGTGGTTTCGGAGCATATGTAAACTACTTCCCCCAAAACTGCATCACCATACGTGCCCACTTATTATGTAGAGAAATTCTTGATATTGTTTTCTGTATTACGTTGAGGATGTTGAGGTGAGTCAGTGTTTCAGTCAACACAGCCTGTTTGGAGAAGCAGCTTCGGACCCGCGCCTCCAGACAGCAGACATCACAGCGCCACCCAGCCTGTACACGAGTCCTGATGTCTCCCTTTGACTCCCTGTGGTTCCCTTTGCTTCTCTCTGGCTTCTTTGATTTAAATTCCCGTGTTACAGTTACTTCCGCGTTCCTTCTCTGCACACACACACACACACACACACACACACACACACACACGCAGTTATCTTAGTCCTGCCAAGATATAGAAGTGCAAGTTACAATACAAGTAATCAGGAAATTAACAAATGATGATTAATTGTATTATGATAAAAAAAAAAAGCTGGATAGTATAATTACTGATAAGAATGTTATTATTATGTCAAGATTATTATTATTATTATTTTTTTACTTACGATAACCTTTATAAAGTGTACAGTTGATAAATAGAGGTTAATGGAGAGCAAGTCTCTCTCTCTCTCTCTCTCTCTCTCTCTCTCTCTCTCTCTCTCTCTCTCTCTCTCTCTCTCTCTCTCTCTCTCTCTCTCTCGCCATCCCCCGCCAACAGTATACCTGCCTCACCGCCTCACTATCTAATCTACGCCTCACCGCCACACACGTGCTTCTTGTGGCGACACTGCCTGCGTCCCTGCCTGCCTGTCCCCCGCCCCGCCCCACCATCAGGGTACACACGATTAGCACCTGCGTAACGATACAGGAGGAGGAGGAGGAGGAGGAGGAGGAGGAGGAGGGCGAAAACTAGAGAAAGCGACTGAAGAAACTGGGAAGGAAGGAAGGAAGGAAGGAAAATAAAGAAAGGAAAGGGTGAATGAAAGAATATATAAATGAAATGGGGAAAAATTAAGAAAAAAACAACACTCCACCACCACCACCACCACCACCACCACCACTGTAACACCTGACTGGGCATTTCTACAAGTAATCCTCCCTTCCAATTACGAGCGTTATCAGGGAGACGGATATACAGGTGATGATTATCTGGGACAGCCACGCAGACTCCACGAACACTGAGCCTCGTAACAACAGGAGGAGGTAACAACGGGAGGGCAAACATAAGGAAATTTGTGAAAGTAAATGTAAGGACCAATGAATTTCCAAACTCCTATAGTGAGTCTCAGAACAGGAGAATTGAGTGACTGCAGGGTAAATGAAAGGGAAAAAAGAGAGCAGGTATGAAGGTTAAGGAGAAGGAAAGGGAAGGATTAGTAGAAAAGAAAGGTTCGTTGATAGATTGATTGATTAAGTGAGTGAGTGATGGGCTGGCTGGCTGATTGACTGACTGACTGACTGACTGACTGACTGACTGACTGACTGACTGACTGAATGAATGAATGAATGAATGAATGACAGGAAACAATAGCGATGCACAAGAAGAGCAAATATAAGAAAGGTTAGTATTTTAAGGAAAGGACAAAGAAAATAGAACTAGAAGTCAAGAAAATTACAACAGAATGGAAACAAATAAGAAAATTACTGAAGGTAAAGATATAAACACACACACACACACACACACACACACACACACACACACACACACACACACACACACACACACACACGAGAAAACGAAGAACAATAAAATTTACAGAAAAACGGTACCAGATAACGAAAATTTAATAAGGATAAAAAGAAAAATGAAGCTTAGAAGGGACAAGAAAAAAAAAGCGAGATAAGACAAAGGTAGCGAGGAGAGGAGAGAAGAGGAAGAGAAACAAAGACATAGTAACGAAGGGAGGGAGAAGAAACTACACGACAAAACATAACAACACAAATAAGAGGAGGAAAGAAAGATAAAGAAAGAACGAAGGTTAAAACGGAGAAAACAAGAAAACATAATGAAAAGGAATAAAAAGAGAGAAAGAGAAGGTAAGATATCAAAAGAAAATATTTAAAAAAAACATGGAAAAAAGCAAAACGAAAAGAAAGACAAAACACAAAAGGATACAAAATAAAACACAAAAGAAAAAGAGAAAAAAACTATCCAAATGAAAGGAACAGATAAATTACGAAGGGTACAAAAGAAAACGAGAAAAGAGAAATTGAAAAGAAGCAGAGAGAGAGGGAGGGAGGGAGAGGAGGCAGGAGGCGGCATCACCAGCACAGGTAAGCCATGTAAGGAAGTCATTACCTGCGTGTTCCCAGGTGTTCCCAGGTGCGTTTTTTTTATTTATTTTTTTATTTCCGCCTCTATCCCTACAAACGTAAATACTTTCTATATTTTTCCTACAATATTTTAAACTTTCAACGTTCAAAAAATCCCTCCCACATAGTTATTTCTTAATTATCATTCCTTCTTCTTCTTCTTCTTCTTCTTTTTTCTCCACCCTCTTCCATTATCGTCTATTTTTATCAGTCCGTCTTCCTCTTCCTCTATTTCAGTTCCTTTCATCCTCTTCTTTTACATTTTTTTCTTTTACATTCTTCTTTTACATTTCCATCATCCTCTCTTTCTCCTCCTCTCCTTTCATTATATTCCTTTACTTTCTCCTTCCATTCTTATTTTTTCCTTTTCATCTTCTTTCTTTATGCCCTTTTCCTCATTTCCATATTTCCTTCTTCCATTCATCTCTCCTCCTTTTAAACAATCTGCCATCTTTCCTCTTTACTTTTTATTCCCTAAACATTCCTTTTTTTTCCATTACTTCCTTCATCACCCATTCCTTCGTATTTCCTCCTTCTTCACCCATCATCTCCCTCAGACTGTTCACATTCTTCTCTTCCTCAATCCTTCTTTTCCTCATCTTCCTTTTCCCCGTCCCCCGTTCCTTCCTCATCACGCATCAGTGTTTAGTGTTGTTGTAGTTGTTGTTGTTGTTGTTGTCGTTGGTGGTGGTGGTGGTGGTGGTGGTGGTTTACTGTTATCCTTGCTATTTTCCAAGTTTTTCTTCTTTTTTAGTAATCAAAGAAAAGATACTCGGAAAAATACAGGTAATTGTATAAGAACAAGAAAATATCACAAAAGTTCCTGACATTTTTTTAAACATTCTCTCTCTCTCTCTCTCTCTCTCTCTCTCTCTCTCTCTCTCTCTCTCTCTCTCTCTCTCTCTCTCTCTCTCTCTCTCACAACCTTACGTGACCCCTCTCCCTCTCCTTCCCCCCGCAGTAAATTAAAGCGTGGCGCCAGGTGGGGGCACACGAAAGATGGGAGACGAAGGGGGATTATCTCAAGGCTGGTGGCGCGACACACACACACACACACACACACACACACACACACACACACACACACACACACACACACACACACACACACACACACACACACACACATAGAGGAGAGACTTGGCTACTGTATCTCTCAATTTAGATACCAACATTCCTTCTCCTCTTCTTCCTCTTCCTCTTGTGAATTACCCCTTTTTATTTACTTATATTTAGTCTTGACAACGACAAAAGACGAACCATTAAATGCCGGACACCAAACCTGTTCCTTTATTTTTTTTCCTTCTCTCTCTCTCTCTCTCTCTCTCTCTCTCTCTCTCTCTCTCTCTCTCTCTCTCTCTCTCTCTCTCTCTCTCTCTCTCTCTCTCTCTCTCTCTCTCTCTCTCTCTCTCTCTCTCTCTCTCTTAACTCCAAAGAACATAAATAAATCCCAGCCGTCCCAGAGAGATGTATGTTTATGTCTACCGGAACAGCGTGTACGTGTCGCCATCCCGTGTGCGTGTGTCCGTGTAAGTATGCAAAGCCGTCGTGTAGGTTTTGTGTACGCGTATCGCTCGTTTGGTGAGGGCTGGGGAGGGAGGGAGGGAGGGAAGGGAAGGAAGGGAAGGGAAGGGAAGGGGAGGGATCGTGTGTGTGTGTGTGTGTGTGTGTGTGTGTGTGTGTGTGTGTGTGTGTGTGTGTGTGTGTGTGTGTGTGTGTGTGTGTGTGTGTGTGTGTGTGTGTGTGTGTTTTGATTATACTTTGAATTGTTATATTTTTTTCTTTCAATTTCTTTGTTTTACACGAAATTATTTTATACTTTATTCAATTTCTATTTCTTATATTATATTTTTTTTTATATTTTCTTATTTTTTGTCTCAAGTTTCATAAAGCATCTCTTAGGAATGTTATTTTCATTCTCTTCTTTCCAGTGGTAGCGTACTCTCTCTCTCTCTCTCTCTCTCTCTCTCTCTCTCTCTCTCTCTCTCTCTCTCTCTCTCTCTCTCTCTCTCTCTCTCTCTCTCTCTCTCTCTCTCTCTCTCTCTCTCTCTCTCTCTCTCTCTCTCGTGTCCTGTCAGAAAAGCGAGGACAGCGGGCGCGGCTCACCAGGTCCACTCGCGGCGCACCTGGTGACGCGGCGCTACTGATATGGCCGTGATTGGGGCGCGGCACCTGGTAAGGGATACGGCAGGGAGCGAGGTGCTTATTGGATCCTTGCCGCGAGTACCGTTAGCGCGGGGACTGTGAGCTTTGAAGGTGTCAGTGTCTGGTGGCCGAAAGATGATGGGGAAGTGACACCCATATTCTGAAACACTGGCCACACCTCCATTACTTTCAAAAGGCTCTAGTTGAAGTGACACGCGGGTTTTTAAGGTTGTTTGTATGGTTGCAGTGATAGATTAACAAGATTTCTATGTTACAGAAAGGAGAAACTCTTGAGAAGCCGGCTAATCATTGATGTGGCCTTTGAAAACAGTCGTGGAGAGAGAGAGAGAGAGAGAGCGAGAGAGCAAGGCCTTTCTGAATACGTGTCTACAAGCGTTGGGTATGTTAGTTTCTCTTCCAGGAATATTTCAGTTATTAGAAGAGTGGAAATTCAGGGTGTCAGTCTGATGGGCGAAGGATGATGGGGATAGAGATAGACAAGTTTCTAGTTCTCTTCCTGGAGTCTGAACTGTTAGAAGGGTGTGGATTTTCAGCGTGTCAAAACGTCTGATTGCGGAAAGATGATGTGACAACGGGAGGCAAGTCTATTTCTCATCCTGGAGGGTTTTAATTAATTGCTGGAAGGTTGTTCCTCTTCCTGTGTCCCTTATGGTGTTGTGGTGGTGACTGGCAGATCAAGATGTTAAGCTGGTGTCGTGTAGTGGTGTGGTAGTGTGGTGGTGAGTAGCAGATCACGATATTAGGCTGGTGTCGTGTGGTAGTGTGGTGGTGTGGTGGTGAGAAGCAGATCAAAATGTTAGACTGGTGTCATGTGGTGTAGTGGTGCGGTGATGAGTAGATCAAAATGTTAGGCTGGTGTCGTGTAGTGGTGTGGTGGTGTGGTGGTGAGTAGCAGATCACGATGTTAGGCTGGTGTCGTGTGGTGGTGTGGTGGTGTTGTGATGTGGTGGTGAACAGCAAATCAAGAAGACGTCAGAACAGATCAGTAGTGCTTGGCGGATCAAAAGGATGCTTAGGATGCTTAAGATCTTATGTGTATCCTCCCGAAGGAATGGCCATCAGGTGCACCTCCCCAGTGCTTCAGGCAGAGGCTCCCCGGGGATAAGCCATCAGCCCCCCAGCCCCAGCCCAGGCCACTCACGCGGGGCTCAACGAGGCAGCCGGGGTTAGAGGCGATGGCCGGGCCGATACCACCGCAGCAGGGCTCAGGGTGTTGGGTTATTGCTACTTAACCCGCCATTAAGGATCCGGCGTGCTGACGTGATCCGGGTCCGCTGAAGCTGTAGTGATCCGTCAGTAGTGATCCGGCCATAGTGATCCGTATCTCCCTCTCCTCCAAGGGGGTTCACCTTTAAGTGGCCACCTGTACCGGGTTCCTCTCTCTCTCTCTCTCTCTCTCTCTCTCTCTCTCTCTCTCTCTCTCTCTCTCTCTCTCTCTCTCTCTCTCTCTCTCTCTCTCTCTCTCTCTCTGGTTCCTTAACGGCAATTTTTCTTTTTCAGTCATTTGACTTCATTTAATTTTGTGTATTTCTTTGTTTTCCTCTTATTTTCTTTCTCTTGTTTCGTTTTCGTCTTCATTCTCTGTTGCATGATTGTTTTCTTTTTAATTTTCCTTTTCTCTCTCTCTCTCTCTCTCTCTCTCTCTCTCTCTCTCTCTCTCTCTCTCTCTCTCTCTCTCTCTCTCTCTCTCTCTCTCAATAGGCCAGAACAGGTTTAGCGGCGTGATGGAGCCGTCAATGAAGTCACACACTGGAGCGCCCGCCACCTAGCACTGTTTTTGCCGCTAGGATGAAAGACACCGACCACCACCTCTAACGACCACCGCTACACCAGGACAGGGCGCCCCATCCATCACACGACAAGATACATTAATAATAGCAAAAAAAAGGACCTCCCCGTGTCACTGTGTCCGTCTCTCCATGTCCCTGCGTCCGTCACCTGTCTTATCTCACCTGTCCCATATACGCCCCTGCCACCCATAGACGACCAGGTGGTGTCTTCATCGCCTCCTTCACTCCCTTCAAGATTTCACCCTAATTCCTGAAGGAGGGGCCGACCACATACGACCGCAAACGACCACAGACGACCTAGCTTATCGGGACTCGCGGCATTCTGGGCTCCTTACTATCTTATCGGGGGTGGCGGGTGGGGGACGCAGCAACGGGAACTGATGGTGACGGTGATGCCTAAAATGGCTCTCCCGCACGCCACAACCAGCCTCTCACCCTCCATTAACTATCATTCATTCCCAGTCATTCCAGTCACTTCCAGTCGCCCCCAGACACTACCAGTCACCCCCTCAGACACCCCCAGTCATGAAAGTCACCCCCAGCACTCCCAGTCACCCCCAAACACTACCAGTCACCCCAAGTCACCCCTAAACACCTGACGATTGCTTGAGAGAGAGAGAGAGAGATAGAGAGACGCCGGCAGAAGTTTAGGAGCTACTTAAACGTGTCCTTTTCATCAGGGTTAAAACAGGCGCCGAATGCCTCGTAGATAACAGCGGGAAGAGGAGAGACGAGGCGGGAAGAGGAGAGGCTCTGGGCTACCGGTTATCACTGATTGTGGCCGTATTAGTGCTGAGGGAGAGACAGGGAGTAGTGGGGGAGGCAGGGAGAGGTGGGGGAGGCAGGGAGAGATGGAATGAGAGAGGAAAGGACAGAAGCAACACGTGAGGAAAGGGACATGAAAGGAATAGTTAAGATGGAGAGAGAGAGAGAGAGAGAGAGAGAGAGAGAGAGAGAGAGAGAGAGAGAGAGAGAGAGAGAGAGAGAGAGAGAGAGAGAGAGAGAGAGAGAGAGAGAGAGAGAGAGAGAGAGAGAGAGAGAATAGATGGATGTGAGATGAGATGAGACGATATGTGGTGAGGAAAGAAATGGGAGGAGGAAGAGGAGAAAGAAGAGGAGAAAGAGGAGAAAGCGGAGACGAAGATGAAGAATAAGCAGAGCAAGAAGAAAAGAACAAAAAAAATAAAGGAAAAAGAGAAAGGAGACATAGCATAAGACTGAGAGAAACTGACTGACTGACTGAGTGACTGACTGACTGACTGACTGACTGACTGACTGACTGACTGAGTGTTGGGTCGGCACGGGCGTGTGGGGTAAATAAGGTCAGGTACGCAGCGGTTCCCCTGAGTAGCATGTTGTGTCGCCTCCTGCCTGTGGTCACCCCGACACCCACAGCGGCACGGGCGGGGTGTGGGCAGCGGTGTGTGGGCGGCGGTTGTGGCGAGAGGCGAGGGATTGCTGAGGAAGGCGAGAGAGTGTGGTAGATGGGAAGATGGGGCAGAGAGATGGAGAATGACGGGGAGAGATATGAGATGGTGAAGGGAGGGTGAATAGGGGGTGATGGTGAGAGGGAAAAGAATAAGTATTTGTAAGGGGAGTGAACTTGGGGAGAAGTTAGAAATGGGGAGAGAGTTGGGGTGAGTGGAAGAGGATAGGACTAGGTAGACGTGTAGATGGGGTGAAGGGGAAGGAGAGAGAAGAAACTTGGGTGAAAGGGAAGAAAAAGAAGAAATGGGGTGAATGGGGAGGAAAAGAAAGATAAAATGAGTTTACTAGAGAGAGAGAGAGAGAGAGAGAGAGAGAGAGAGAGAGAGAGAGAGAGAGAGAGAGAGAGAGAGAGAGAGAGAGAGAGAGAGTGTGTGTGTGCGTGTGTGCTGGCAGTCTAAGTAACAAACAGTTCAATTTTTATCTATTATTTTCGTCACTAAGTTTTCAATACACAATTTGCTATCAAGACTCGAGATCAGATTGGCCAATTGAGCCTCACTATAATAACACGTATTAGTGAACGCTCCTAAGGATGCACACACGATCTGACATTATATCACAAGCACGACTTACACTCCGAGCTGTACACGTTGTAATTAACCTGTAAAGACCTTAGTAATTATTAACTGACGAAACTCTTTGGACAAATTACCCTAACATTGCAATTATTATCAGTCTTTCTTCGCCTGGAAAACTTCGCAGCCAGAAACTAGAAAGATGAATACAACTGAAGGACATAAAAAAAAATAAAATATAAAACTAAAAATGAGAAAAAAAGACTAATAGATTGACGAGGAAAAAAAAACAGAAGAATAAATGTGATAAGAGGAAAAAGAAATGATTAAAAACAAGAACAAGATAATGGAAAAAGGGGAGTAGGTGGAAGAGAGAGAAGAAAGAAAAACGGTGAAATAGATGACTGTGAGAGGAGAGGAGAATAGAAAGTAGATGCATGTGGGAGAGGAAGGGAAAAGGATGAAATAGACAGAAGAAAGGAGAACAAGCATGGAATAGATAAAAGAAGAGAGGAAATAAATAAAAAAAAGAGGAGGAAAAAATTATAAACAGATGGAAATAAGAAAAGGGAACAAGCAAGGAGTAAATAAAGACGGACAAAAGAGGAAAAGGAAAGAGTAGAAGTGAGAAAGGGGTGCAAAGTTCAAAGGGTGTTAAGCTAAAGGAAACTATTTAAGGAGAGAAAGAGGGCAGGAAAGGAGAGGGAGTCAAGAAACGTGGTGCAAGGAAATAGAGGGAGAGTAAGAGAGAGGACTGGTTCAGTGGACAGGAAAGGAAGAAGGGAGAGGGAGGGAGGGAAGGAGAGGGAGGGGAAAAGCAGTGCCGTTAAAAAGATAACATTGCCCGATTCGGAAAGGGAAGAACCGCATCGTAAATTGGAACCAAAAGGAGGAACTTGCTTGGGTGTGTGGGGCCTTCCTGCACTCCCTCACTGCTTTCCTTCACTCCCTCACTTCCTTCCTTCACTGCCTTCACTTACTGTCCACCACCACCACCACCACCACCACTACAAATACCACCGCTACTAGCACTAACACAACTTCCTCCAATATCATTACCACCACCACCACGACCACCACCACCACCACCACCTCCACTACCACCACCACCATTACCGCCTCCACATTCACTTACACTTCTGCCACATCTACCACTTCCACCCTTTTCCTCCACTACATTACCACCACCACCACCACCACCTTCAGCACCCAATATTAGATTAAACAAGATACTCTATCACAAACAGCCTCGTAAGGGCCAATAGGTTTGCTGCTCCTGGCTCTTCCTTTGTGTTCCTTTATGCACCACCACCAATTATTCATCCACCATCATTATATGTATTACAATCAGTCCACATCGTCCACATCCTCCTCCTCCTCCTTTTCCACCACCACAACTGATCTCTATTCTCCTCCTCCTCCTCCTCCTCCTCCTCCTCCTCCTCCTCCTCCTCCTCCACTACAACCAGTATCACCACCACCACGACTTCCACCATCACCACCACTTTCACCAGCCCAAGAAGGTAAACAGAACAACATACACACAAGCACCACTAAGAGAGAGAGAGAGAGAGAGAGAGAGAGAGAGAGAGAGAGAGAGAGAGAGAGAGAGAGAGAGAGAGAGAGAGAGAGAGAGAGAGAGAGAGAGAGAGAGAGAGAGAGAGAGAGAGAGAGAGAGAGAGAGAGAGACTATTACACCCTATACTGTCATACACTCAATCACCTTCCTTATCTAAACACTCTACGCTTCCCTAATTAAAGCCACAACACACACCGCCTCCCTTATACAACAAGCACTTACGTTACACTCCCTCATAAGTAACACACACACACACATACACACACTATTATAAGTAGCACATGGAGTAATGACAATGATATATACTTTACTACTGCACTTGAACCCTACTGAATACTTCCCTCGTAAGTAACAGACATTATCACACTTAAAGAGCATAAGGGCTATTTAACACAAAGGCAGTTCCGTATTATAAGCACTGTTAAGTAAGGAGTAATAGTAACTTAATATACTTTATCCTGAATATCTTCCCTCATAAGTAAGAAAGCAACGTATTGAAAGTAGTATTATGGACAGAATTAAAAGTACATCACTGTATTATAAGTGCCATTATAAGTACATAAGAACATAAGAACATAAGAAATAAGGGAATCTGCAAGAAGCGACCAGGCTTACACGTGGCAGTCCCTGTATGAAACACACCTACCTATTTCCATCTGTTATCCCCATCCATAAACTTGTCTAATCTTCTCTTAAAGCTCTCTAGTGTCCTAGCACTAACTACATGATTACTGAGTCCGTTCCACTCATCTACCACTCTATTTGAGGACCAATTTTTTCCTATCTCCTTCCTAAACCTAAATTTTTCAAGCTTGAACCCGTTATTTCTTGTTCTACCCTGGTTGCTAATCCTAAAAATTTTGCTTACATCTCCCTTGTTATAACCCTTATACCACTTAAAGACTTCTATAAGTAGCATATGAACTAACTGACATGTAATTCACTTAACAAACACTGCACTTTACCCTAACCTACCTGAATACTTCCCTCATAAAGAGACAGTACTAGCAAGGTTACGTACTCAATAAGAACAGTACCTTATCCCAACTGAGGCGTCAGAATCCCTACAGCTTTGTGCCAACGCTTATATCCAGAAGGAGGGGGCGAGATAAGACTGTACATAAAACTATCACTAGGTTCGTGTGTGTGTGTGTGTGTGTGTGTGTGTGTGTGTGTGTGTGTGTGTGTGTGTGTGTGTGTGTGTGTGTGTTCTTGTTATCAGGGGTGTTTTTGGTTGTAGTATTAATAAAAGTATTGAAAGGAGGAGGAGGAGGAGGAGGAGGAGGAATACAAAGGAATACAAAGGAATACAAAGGAAAGCCAAACAGCAACAGACCTTTTGGTCCTTGCAAGGCTGTTTGGTAACTACTTCTAACTAGCTACAGTGAAGAGAGACAGGACAGCATAACAGAAGGCTCCTCCCCACCCACCACTCCCTCCAGCTTGCGCTGGCATGGAAATAGTTGGGAAAAGTACCATGCAGTATGGAAAAACTGACATGGAAATTTTCATAGGAAAGGATGAAAGGAAGTTCTACTATTCACCCTACGGTGAACTCTATACGCCAATCTGAAAGTTAATACAAGTTATATTAAAACTGTTGAATAAGAGTGAGGAGGAGGAGGAGGAGGAGGAGGAGGAGGAGGAGGAGGAAGGGGAAATGGTGAGAGGAGAGGAGAGGAGAGGAGAGGAGAGGAGAGGAGAGGAGGAGGAGGAGGAGGAGGAGGAGGAGGAGGAGGAGGAGGAGGAGGAGGAGGAGGAGGAGGAGGAGCAAAATAGTAATGATAATGGTAGTGGTAACGATGATGGTGGTAGTAGTAGTAGTAGTAGTAGTAGTAGTGAAAATGGTAGTACTAATTCTCACATAAATCAAAGCTGCAATGATAAACTTCCTTCCCAATACCTCCTTCCCTCCACTTTTCCTCCACTCCACTTTCTCTTCACTCCTCCATCACGCGCCTTCCTTACACGCTCTTCCCTCCAATACCTCCATCACATTTTTCCTCCCTCCTCCTCCTCCTCCTCCTCCTCCTCCTCCTCCTCCTCCTCCTCCTCCTCCTCCTCCTCCTCCTCCTCCTCCTCCTCCTCCTCCTCCTCCTCCTCCTCCTCCTCCTCCTCCTCCTCCTCCTCCTCCTCCTCAAACAATAACTACCTTTTCCTTTTCTTTTCTCTCACCTGCCCTTATTTCTTTAACCTTTTATTTTCCTTCCTCTTCCCTTCCTCCTTTGTGTTCCTTTGTGTTGCTCCTGACACTTCCTTAGAAATGGCTATCTTTTGTTTCGAAAAGACGACACTTTTTTATTGTGGTTTTTTTTTATATATTTTCTTTTCAGAGGGACGCTAACTGGACTCTCTCTCTCTCTCTCTCTCTCTCTCTCTCTCTCTCTCTCTCTCTCTCTCTCTCTCTCTCTCTCTCTCTCTCTGAATCCCTACTGTTAATTTTTCTTAGCCAAGACTTCAGGTTACAACGCCGTCAGTTTTAGCTACCTCTACAGTCACTCCGCTGTACATGGTCTAAACACAACCTACTTGCTACATTTCATCTTCGTTCTTCGCACAGTAATAGGAACTGACAGGTATATTAGTAAAACATTAACATAACAGTGCCTAATATTTCCTTCTTTCCTTTTTTTTTCCCCCTGTAGTGATCTTAAGAATCTTCTCTCACGTCCCATTTCCCTTCACACTTCCGTACCTTCCCATCCCTCTCATCATTAACTTCTACCATCACCCCTATTCTTCCTATTAGCCTCACCCATGTCTTTCCCTCCCTCTCTCTCCTATCCCTGACACCATTCACCCTTAACCTCACTCACCTCTCTTTCCCTCCATTCCTCCCTTCCTACCATATCCTAATCACCCTTAACCTCTCCCGTAACCGTCTCCCTGCCTTTCCAATCCCCATCTACCGCTCATCCTTAACCTCTCCCTTCACCTCTCCCTTCCCGGCCTAATGAAGCTTCCAGTCGGCGGGTCTTGCAATGCCTGCCGAATTTTTTATGTGCGGTGCGCGGCATCAAATTAAGGCCGTGTTAGACCACCGCACGCCTTCCCTGCGCCGTAAAAATGAAGCTAATTGGACTAAGAAGGTGTGTCTTATTTTCTTCTCTATTTTTAACAAGACGCCCTAAGGAGAACCAATTAAGAGAGAGGGACAGGGAGGGGGAGGGATGAAGACGGGGAGAGAGAGAGAGAGAGAGAGAGAGAGAGAGAGAGAGAGAGAGAGAGAGAGAGAGAGAGAGAGAGAGAGAGAGAGAGAGAGAGAGAATGATTGTGTATTTATAAAGACAATAGTATGTATTCTCTCTCTCTCTCTCTCTCTCTCTCTCTCTCTCTCTCTCTCTCTCTCTCTCTCTCTCTCTCTCTCTCTCTCTCTCTCTCTCTCTCTCTCTCTCTCTCTCTCTGACTCATCCACATCAACCTTCCCACATTCCAATCACTCCAAAGGCACCACCTCCACCCCCTCCACACCTGTGCCCTCCACATGCTACGCCCCACTACTACCCACACCTGTCCTTTCCATCATTCCATCCTCCACACATATCCTGTCCACCTGGCTTGTCCTTCCACATACATCCACTCCACACCTCCAACACGTCCCATCCACCTCTTCCACTTGGTTCGTTCTCCAACTATTGACTCCACCAACGCCCCTCCACCCCACCACTCGTCCCCCTCCACCTGCCACGCCCATCTTCACACCTTAAGTTCGGTTAGTCTCTCTTCCACGTATTTCAGTCGTAAAACTCCATATAAAAGTGACTTACATTTGTGTAGGTAGTGAAGAAATGAGCAGTGAGATTTCTCAATACTAACTTGAAATTCTCTCTCTCTCTCTCTCTCTCTCTCTCTCTCTCTCTCTCTCTCTCTCTCTCTCTCTCTCTCTCTCTCTCTCTCTCTCTCTCTCTCTATGTAGTTTAGTAGTAATAATGATAGTATTGGAGGTGGATGTGATGGCAGTAGTAGTAGTAGTAGTAGTAGTGGTGGTAGTAGTAGTAGTAGTAGTAGTAGTAGTAGTAGTAGTAGTAGTAGTAGTAGTAGTAGTAGTAGTAGTAGTAGTAGTAAAATTCAAGATATTCTCGTTATAGACCACTAGATCAGTAATCTGTTCCCGTACAACTCTTTCTCTCTCTCTCTCTCTCTCTCTCTCTCTCTCTCTCTCTCTCTCTCTCTCTCTCTCTCTCTCTCTCTCTCTTATCAACGAGCAAGGAGATTTCAACGTTACTTCACTAATGATCCTGATTTGGGATGGAATTTTAAGTTAATTCTTCCTTTTCTTCTTTTTTATGCTCTTATTCTTGTTTTTTGTCCTTCTTCTTCTTCTTATTATTATTATTATTATTATTATTATTATTATCATTATTATCATTATTCCTCCTCCTCCTCCTCCTCCTCCTCCTCCTCCCATTTCCCTTTTCTCCTTCCTTTGTCCATACACTATTTTTTTTCTCTCCTCCTCCTCCTCCTCCTCCTCCTCCTCCTCCTCCTCCTCCTCCTCCTCCTCCTCCTCCTCCTCCTCCTCCTCCTCCTCCTCCTGTGGATCTTAAAAACGACTGCGGAGGAAAAAGTTAATGTCATGATAAGGAGGAGTTAGTGCGGGTGTTGGGAGGGGCTGTGTGTGTGTGTGTGTGTGTGTGTGTGTGTGTGTGTGTGTGTGTGTGTGTGTGTGTGTGTGTGTGTGTGTGTGTGTGTGTGTGTGTGTGTGTGTGTGTGTTATTTTTCACGGAATTATTGTCGCTTGTAGTAGAGTAAATGGGTTATTTCAAGGAGGGAAGACGAGTGGAGGAAGGATGGATGGATGGATGGATGGATGGATGGATGGGAGGGCGGGAAGGATGGATAGGAAAGGAAAGGAAAGGAAAGGAAAGGAAAGGAAAGGAAAGGAAAGAAAAGAAAAGAAAAGAAAAGGAAAGGAGGGAGGAAAGGAGGGAGGGAGGGAGGGAGGGAGGGAGGGAGAAAGAAAGAAAGAAAGAAAGAAAGAAAGAAGGAAGGAAGGAAGGAAGGAAGGAAGGAAGGAAGGAAGGAAGGAAGGAAGGAAGGAAAGAAGGAAGGAAGGAAGGAAGGGATGGAGAAAGGAAAAGGAAAGATATATAAAAGAGAGATTATGAAACAAATAACACACACACACACACACACACACACACACACACACACACACACACACACACACACACACACACACACACACACACAGCAGCCCAAGTCCTTCACTCGAATACCTGGAAGCACTCAACCAGGTGACGCGGCGCCCTAGTACTGCCATGGTTACAAAGGCAACCTCCTAACCTCCATTGCATTCCTCCTCCTCCTCTTCCTCCTATTCTTCCTATCCTTCTATCTTTCTACCCTTGTTCAAACTGATTTTCTTCATCATTAATCAGGCAAGCACGAAGCAAAAGGTATGTTACTTTTTATTTTATCTTGTATTCCCTTGTATTCTATCGTATTCCTCCTCCTCCTCTTCCTCCTCCACTCCGTCCTCCTCCTCTTCACCTGATCTAAGGCATTCAGGTAAGTCAAGAAGGTAAAGTAATTAGATGTCATTATTACAAGGTGACAGGTGTGTCTTGTCTTGGAGAGGCGTTACCTGTGTGTGTGTGTGTGTGTGTGTGTGTGTGTGTGTGTGTGTGTGTGTGTGTGTGTGTGTGTGTGTGTGTGTGTGTGTGTGTGTGTGTGTGTGTGTGTGTGTGTGTGTGTGTGTGTGTGTGTGTGTGTGTGTGTGTGTGCAGGCGTAGAGTGGTTGTAGTGGAGGCGGTGATGGATGGACTGGTCTGGAGGTGGAGGAGATGGAAGCACAGGTGGAGGGAAGGAGGTAGAGAGGGAGAGAAAGGAGGAGGGAGAGGGAGGGGGAGGAGGTCACAGGGTCACTACAATAATGCTAAATGTTGCTCAAGAGAAACGAAGGAATATATAAAATTTTCTACTCGTTCCTTCTTTGTCTCTCTTCTATTCCCATCTATCTTTTTTTTTTTTTTGTCTAGTCCTCTCTCGCCATCTGTTTCTTCGTCCGCTATTTTCATCCTCCTTAATTTTGAAACAAACTTTTGATATGTACTGTAATACTAAAAAGAGGAGGAGGAGGAGGAGGAGTACGAGGAGAAAAACAAGAACAAGGAGAAGGAAGAGAAAGAACAACAAGAACAAGAAGGAAGAGGAGAAAGAACAAGAACGAGGAGAAAAAGAACATGAACGATAACAAAAACAAATAGAAGAACAAGAACAAGAACAAAAATACCCAATCTATCCTACTCCATTTTCAAACACATTCATTCCACCCTCATAATTTTCCTCATAACCCACCGTAGCTATTCCTCCTCCTTCATACCCCTCCTCACGCCCAACCACAACCCTACACTGTAACCCAAGCCAACCTAATAACATTCCCTCACAGCACCTCACTAATCCTTCTCCTCCTCCTTATTTTCCACATCCCCACACTCAACATCATCTTTCCTACCCTAACCTTATTTCCTCCCCCTTCTCCCCGTCACACCTACCCATCCCTACACCATAATAACACACCCCTTACCGTCCCTTAACCACTCCAACAGGGCATGAATTACCTTATACGAGTGTATTTCCCCCTTAACGACCCCAAGCCAGGCCATTCAGCAACCCTTGAGTGACTCCTCTTTCTTATCCCAAGGAACACCAAACGAACAGTTAAGATGGAGTCACTTGGAGCTAAAATATGAGTCTCAGGCTGTCACGAGAGTCAATGGGGAGGGAGAGGGAGGGTCAGGGAGGATCAGGGAGGATCAGGGAGGGTCAGGGAGGGTAGGGGAGGGTAAGGAATGGTCAGGGAGGGAGAGGAATGGAATCGTAGAAGTCATCGTCCTTGTTTTGTTAGCTGAGGCATCGCGGTGTTGGTGAATGAATGCCTGGTTTGTTTACAAGGGAAGAAGGGAAAGGATGTTTTACAGGAACGGTATGTCTCTCTCTCTCTCCACCACACGTCACACACACACACACACACACACACACACACACACACACACACACACACACACACACACACACACACACACACACACACAAGCTGCTCTGTAGGTAGTTTACAGTTCTATATACGAGTATTATATAGATTAGATTTTTATTGTTTTTGACGAATAAATGTATAATGACAAATAAATATACATACTACCATTTCTACTACCACTGTCACCACAACAACAAACATTCCAGCGCCATTCACGCCATCACTACCACCACCACTACCACCACCACCACCACCACCACCACCACACAGTACACACCATAAACACCACTCTGCCATCAATACGTCATAAGTTTTAAGATACGAGATATAAAGCAAGAGGTAAAAGAAAAGGAATGTAGATGTCGAGAAGTACAATAAATAATGAGAAGAAAACGTAAATTATCACATGTAAATATGAAGAAAAGCTGCATGAAAGAAATTAACAGGTACATTCAAGACATGCCTCGTAATTTTTGTTCTTTTTTCTTTCTTTTCTTTCTTTCTTTTTTTTTTTTTGAAGACTGGCACCTTCAGCGGGCCTTTTTTACTTTATTTATTTATTGATTTATTTAGTCATTTAATTTATTCATTCGTTTTTTGCTGTCTTCTCGTTGCCCTTTGCCAGATCCCCTCTTAAATAAATATAAATAAAAAATAAATAAAATAAAATAAAACGTCAACTAACTGTCACTACACGTGCTAAGTAAATGTCTTGTTCATTTGTGTTATTTTCACATTCTATTGACAAAACCGATACATTAACCCTTCACCATTTGACAACACGATTAAAAAAAAAAAAAAAAAAAAAAAAGCTGCCATAGTTAAAAAGCTGTTTATTTTATATGGACGTAATAAAGAAGAAATTTTAATATGAAACTTCCCACCATTCTCTCTCTCTCTCTCTCTCTCTCTCTCTCTCTCTCTCTCTCTCTCTCTCTCTCTCTCTCTCTCTCTCTCTCTCTCTCTCTCTCTCACCCGTGACACCTCCGGACCGGACTGTGACACGCAATTCCTGGAAGCCTTTAGATCCGGGTTGCTTTCAGTCAGGTCCCCTCCCTGCCCCCCGCCTCCCCCACCACAACACCCTCCACCCAGCACACCTGCCTTACTTGGGCCCCGCACCCATCACTTATCACTGGAATAGTAATCAGTATCATTATCACCTACATTATCATCTCAATTATATAAACATTAAGCTATCGTGTATCATCATTATCATTGTATTATATCATCGCTGTAGCAAATTATCGTAATATGCTACGTGATACTGTTTCATTATCTTGATTGAGCAAAAAAAGACTCTATCAAATTATCCTAATATAATAATGCTTTTTTTCTATGCTGATTGAGCACAAAAAGTCCATCAAATTATCCCAATGTATCAATATTGTTTTATTATGCTTATTGTGAACAAAAAATGGTATTATATTATCCTAATATATTAATACTGTTTTCTTTTCTTTTTTTTATGTTGCGTTTATATTCATAGTTTTTTTTCATGTTAATTGTGTATAAAAAGTTCTATCAAATTATCATAATGCATTTCAACTGTTTTATTGTGTTTATCATGCTAGAAAACTTTAAAATTATCATAAAAAAATTTTTATTATATTGTTTAAGCACAAAACTTTAATAATTTTATCATAATACACTCTTTTACTATTCTGCATAAAAACTATTGCTTTCATTCTAACTGCAAATTGTGTTAAAGTTTAGGTTGATTGCATTTCCTTCGTTCACTCTTGTAAATATTATCCTTTAAACATTCTGCTTTTCGCAATGCGGCGCACACTGTATTTGGGAAGTGGCCATTTGCATAAAAAATAAAATAAAAAAATTAAAACGAATCAGATCACTGCTATAAACATCAATACTCCCCAGCGCTGCCCCGCCTCACCGCTGCCTTAGCCTTACCACTGCTACGGCCACTCTCTGCTCACATTCACAGGATAAAAAATAAATAAATAAATAAAACAAAATAGAAAAGGTGGAGATACATGGATAAGAGAGAGAACAGGAGATTCTTCCCCCCTCCCCCCACAAATTAAGAATCCAGTACAAAAATAAGTGACTAAAATATTGTAGGTGATAGCGGGAAATATCTAGCAGTAACAGAACCTAAGAAGAAAAAAGATATACAAAAGAAAACTATTTTTTTTTCCCAAGTTGCATAAGAGTGTAGTACAAATTTAAGCATACAAAAAAGCTGTAGATGGGAAACAGTGAACAGTGAAAGGATTAATATCACCTGTCATGGCGCCTGAGCAGGGAGGGGAAAACCTGAGTGTACACGTGTTTTATGTAAATGTTGGTGTATAAAGATGCAGTCATCACCGTCCATCACTCTGGGTTTGGTCATGCTGAAATGCTCCGGGAAGGCGATTTGTATATTTATTCAACAGGCACCTCCAAGCACACGTGTGAGGCGCGGGGTTCAGGGGCGCTGGGACGTAATGTTGGGAGGGAAACAATTGCCACAGGAAAGAAAGGAAAAGGAGATCCAGGTATACATTTTTTTTTCCGTTTCATTTTTTCTTTTTTTCTGTTCAGGTTTTTTAAAGGAAAGCTACGTGGTTGTGGTGGTGGTGGTGGTGGTTGGAGCAGCAGCTTTTTGTAATTTTGTTTCTGATGATGATGATGATGATGATAAACCCTAAATAATATTAATGATAATCTTATACGACTTCCCTTTCCCACGCATGCAAATTGGCACCCAAAAATGGAATAAAAAGACATAATTCCGCAACACCAAGAACAGACAGAAAAACAGGAACACTCTCCCTAAAGAGACACACACACAACTCACAAACAACTGATAAATTCCATACAACTAAGAACATAAAGAAAGCAAACATCCAAACAAAGACATACATAATTTTAACCATTATTCATAGACTTATCTCAATTTCTTTCAGTAATATTCCTTTATACAGAACACCCACCGAGTTACCATGCCTTCATTAATTCAAATAAACTAATAACAAAAAAAAAAAAAAACAAAACTTAAAACCGCATTATTTAGTTATTTATTAATTTATTTACTATTACTAAAAGACGCCCACCACATCAGGACGCCCCGATATTACAAAAAAGAGGAGAGTTTTAATGGCTCCTCTCAGCTCCTTCAGTACTTCAGAGATTCCTTCCCTAGATGCGTCCCTCCCAGCAGACCTCACCGTACTCATCCATACACGCCTTTCACTCTCCTTGCGGATATTACACTCGCATACAAAGCTTCTCTCTCTCTCTCTCTCTCTCTCTCTCTCTCTCTCTCTCTCTCTCTCTCTCTCTCTCTCTCTCTCTCTCTCTCTCTCTCTCTCTCTCTCTCTCTCCTTCCTGTTTTGTACGTGCTTCTTCTTCATTTCTTCGCTTCCTCATTCACTGTCTCCTTTTCACTTTTCTTATCCTATTCCATGTGTTTTTTTCTTTGTCTCTTTACCTCTTTGTTTGTTCTCTCTTCCTTCCTATTTTGTTCGCTCTTCTTTTCACCTCTCCAATAGCTTTTAATTCAATTTTTTTACTCTCTTCTTTTCTATATTCATATCCTGTGATAATCCTATTAACTTCTCTTCCTTCTCTCCTTTTCGTTCTTTTCCCCTTCGTTTCTTTCTCTTCTATTCTTCTTTCCAATCACTTCCTGTTCCTCTTCCACCACACTTTTCCTCAAGAGAGAGAGAGAGAGAGAGAGAGAGAGAGAGAGAGAGAGAGAGAGAGAGAGAGAGAGAGAGAGAGAGAGAGAGAGAGAGAGAGAGAGAGAGAGAGAGAGAGAGAAAGTTATGAGTGACAAGATTGAAGTACAGATGAGGTAAGGATGAGGTGCGTGGTCTGACATGCCCAAATACACAAACCTTCCGCACACGCCCTGCCGCAGAAGTTCCAGGAAGACACGAGGAGGAGGGGCAGCAGGAAGGGTAGGAGGAGGGGCAGGAATAGAGTGAGCCACACTAAACGAGAACTTGTCACAGGAATACTTGGAAGACGTGTCAGTTTGAAATTACCAGGTTGGGATGAGCTGGTTGATGTGAATACGTGGAAAATGTTTAGTGAGGCAGAGGAGAAATTTATGATGCTGTCTGTTTTTGTTTATGTTGGAGTGTAAGGTTATGTTATGGTGTGTGTGTGTGTGTGTGTGTGTGTGTGTGTGTGTGTGTGTGTGTGTGTGTGTGTGTGTGTGTGTGTGTGTGTGTGTGTGTGTGTGTGTGTGTGTGTAATAATACTGTGTTTCTTTCAGTATGCATAAACTCTACTCTCTCTCTCTCTCTCTCTCTCTCTCTCTCTCTCTCTCTCTCTCTCTCTCTCTCTCTCTCTCTCTCTCTCTCTCTCTCTCTCTCTAAGATCAGTCAGGTGAGTAGAGACGCTAATTACCAGACACGTGTGAATTTACCTGAAGAAGGAAGATTTGGGTATCGCAGACTCACGCTGACCTACATGCTCTCTCTCTCTCTCTCTCTCTCTCTCTCTCTCTCTCTCTCTCTCTCTCTCTCTCTCTCTCTCTCTCTCTCTCTCTCTCTCTCTCTCTCTCTCAAGCACAGACAGAAAAGAAACACGAGCAAAGATACACACACACACACACACACACACACACACACACACACACACACACACACACACACACACACACACACACAATCTTAACCCTGAGAACAGCTTCCTGGGTACAAAACGGACAGTGCATGACCTCCTCCCCCCCCTGTGGTCAAAGAGGAGGAGGAGGAGGAGGAGGAGGAGGAGGAGGAGGAGGAGGAGGAGGAGGAGAAACACGGAAAGGAGTAATTATCTAGGACAAGGAGAGAGAGAGAGAGAGAGAGAGAGAGAGAGAGAGAGAGAGAGAGAGAGAGAGAGAGAGAGAGAGAGAGAGAGAGAGAGAGAGAGAGAGAGAGAGAGATTAAAGAAAGCGAAGATGAGACCAAATGAACACGTAAAAGTGATGATGGGGGATGTGTGGAAAGAGATGTGTGGAAGTGTGAACGGAATGCAGCAGTGATGTGGAGGAAGTGTGGATGGGCAGGTGTGGTGGAGCATTGTATGGTGGATTTCTTGGCAGAGGTGTGGATGTTTATGTCACATCCCCTGTTACTGTGACGCAACCTACCTTTCACCTGATGCTGCTGCTACTACTACTACTACTACTACTACTACTACTACTACTACTACTACTTTCACCACCAGCCACCTAAAAATATGACTATAATCAGTACTAACATTTTTCTATCATTCCATTAACTCCTGCACCACAATAAGAATCACCATCATCACCATTATCATCACCACCACCATCACTGATACCTTTCACAAACAAATAACGTACACAAAGTCACAATCTACCTCATTATTCATCATTATCACAATCATTATCATTATTAACGAGAACACACACAAAAAAAAGTGAATAAATAAAACATCTTCATATACAGACTCGCCTTAACACACACACACACACACACACACACACACACACGAAAAACAACACCACCCTAAGTAAGTAACTGAACACAAAAAGAGAAAGTAGAAAAAAATAATCCCAAGAAAAATATACATATACCATAAAAAAAAAAATTCAACCTTTTATATACACCAATCTTTTTTTTTTTTTTTTTTTTTTTTTTTGCAAGTGTGAGTGGACGCAACCCACAAACCTGGAGCCATTAACGCAGCTCATAATCCCATCAGAACGTGAACCATTAAGCCATTTGCATAAAACACTAAGTCTGTACCTACCTGGACGGCCGCTGAGGAACAAGACAGACTACAAGGCGGACCACAGGTGAAATACGAATAATTTAGACTACATGAGTGAATCCAGGTAACATCACTAAATCTCTCCCAGACACAGGTGAGTAAAGGTGAGGTACGTAAGGCAGGTAAGCGGAGGAAGATGGATAGGCAGGTGAGATACGTACAATTTAAACTCCATCTCTTCCACACAGGTGAATAAAGGTGAGATGAGTAAGGTCAGTAGAGAATAAGGTAAAGTTTAGTGTTTCAACATGTGTGGCAGGTAACATCTTTTCAACTCTCTCACACACAGGTGAATACAGGTGAGATGAGTAAGGCAGGTAGGTAACTGATAACGTTTAGTGGGACCAGGTATGCATGAGACAGGTAATATGAGTAAAGTTGAGTAAGGCAGGTAGGCAAGAGCGCAAGGTTTAGTGGCGCCAGGTGTGTTGGACAGGTAAGCACAGGTAAGGGGAATGTGTGTACAGGAAATGGGCAAATCGTTAGGACAAAAGAACACGTGGGTGGCAGGAAGGTTTGAGGAGAGGAAACAGGGAAAATTTGTAGCTATATATGCAGATGGAAAATTGAGGTGTGTTGGACAGTTTATTAGGAAATGGGTATAGTATGATTTTCCTACCATTAAAATACCCTTCCCTCCATTTACATTTGTTTGTCTTCACCTCTCACCATCTCTCCTGTGTCTTCTTGTCCCAGTAAACAAAGGGCTTAGAGGGCAGCAGGTAATACACAGGCTGGCGGTAACAGACAGGTGTTCTTATGGTTAGGGTGATTGTAATTATATAGAAGTGTGAGAAAAAAAGGAGAAAATATATAGAACGAGACAAATACATAGAACAAGAAATGGATGTTTATTTACCGCAACAATCAATAACACTAAACCTTTAAAACAAACAAAGAGTGAAATAAAAAGAACAGAAGCTATTGTTCCTAAAAAAAGTCAATTGAAACACATAGAATAAAACTAGGACAAACAAACAAACAAACACAAACACACACACACACACACACACACACACACACACACACACACACACACACACACACACACACACAGGTACTTAGCCATAAAGTAAGGGACGTGTGACCTTACGCCAAGCAGTGACCCCTTAACCCTGACCCTTGACCGTGACCCTTGACCATGAATCCTACCTCCACTAGGCATGTCCTGAGCATCCTCCTTCCTTCCTTCCTTTCTTCCTCAGTTACTTCCTTATTGACCTACCCTTCTTCTTTTTCTTCTTCTTCTTCTTCCTACTTCTTCTTCTTCTTCTTCTTCTTCTTCTTCTTCTTCTTCTTCTTCTTCTTCCTACTTCTTCTTCTTCTTCTTCCTATTTCTTCTTTTCTACTTTCTGACGGCTTAACTTCCTCCTTCCATTTCACGTTCGCTTACTCAATCTCCCTTTATCATCTTCCTTCCATTTCTAACTTATTCCTCTCTCTCTCTCTCTCTCTCTCTCTCTCTCTCTCTCTCTCTCTCTCTCTCTCTCTCTCTCTCTCTCTCTCTAACATTATTATTTTTTCTTTACTCCAAAAGGTGACGTCCATTTCTGTAAGTTTCATTATTCTTTATAAAAAACGAACATTATTTTCGTACAAAAAAAAATATGCTATAAACCTGCGCCATCCCATTAACTTTACATTTACTACTCTTTTTTTTATCGTTCATTTTCACACTTAAGGTTAACGACAGCGAAAAAAAAAATAAATAAATAAATAAAGGAATAAATATATAAACACGAAAAAAAATCAGCCCACGTCGACTTTGATGAAACGAAAGAAAAGAAACACCAGTAAATGAGAGAGAGAGAGAGAGAGAGAGAGAGAGAGAGAGAGAGAGAGAGAGAGAGAGAGAGAGAGAGAGAGAGAGAGAGAGAGAGAGAGAGAGAGAGAGAGAGAGAGAGAGAGAGAGAGAACGCAAACAAGAAAATAGCTCAACATCGATTTGTACTAAGCAACGATGCCTCGAAAAAAGAAAAAAGAAAAAAAAAAGCTATATACAAAATCACCCGTACAATTTAACATCACACGAAATATAAATGCATAAATAATAATAATAATAATAATAATAATAATAATAATAATAATAATAATAATAATAATCAATATATATATACATCAACAAATAAAACACATAATTACCTTAAAACAATCCGATAATTCCATACCACAAGACGCAAAAAAGTATAATTACAAGCAAAAATTACACCAAACACTCAAAACAACACCAACAGAACCACAACACCGCCTCAAAACAACCCCACAATTCAACACAATACAAAACAAACTTATAAAAGAAAAATAAGAAAAGACCCCATTTGAGTGGCATGAGAGGCGCGGGTCCGAGGCGGCGTGGTGGCGTGGCGGGCAGGTGAGGCCAGGCAAGGGCGGGTTTAAGGGCCGGTGTGCGCCTGGCCAGCCCGCACAGGTGAGCCCCGGCGCGCCCATTCATCACCGGGACTTAATATTCAACTACCTGCACACTGCGGCGTCTTGAGTTACCTGGGGCACCTTTCTCACGCCGCCGCCGCCGCCGCCACCGCCGTCTTCCTCTCCATCACTTTCCTCCACCCCTCCCTTACCCTGACTGACTGCGCCTCTCTCTCTCTCTCTCTCTCTCTCTCTCTCTCTCTCTCTCTCTCTCTCTCTCTCTCTCTCTCTCTCTCTCTCTCTCTCTCTCTCTCTCTCTCTCTCTCTCTCCTTTCCATCTTCTACCATGTCATTTCCATCCTCTACCCTCTCCTTTCCACCCCATACCCGTCCTTTGGATCCTCTACCCGCTCCTTTACATCCTCTACCCTGTCCTTTTCATCCTATACCTCTCCTTTCAATCCTCCACCCTCTCCTTTCAATCCTCCATCCTCTCCTTTCCATCCTTTACCCTTTCCTTTCCACTCTTTACCCTCTCCTTTGCATCTTCTACTCTGTTCTTTCCATCCTCTGACCAGCTTTTCCATCTACCCGTTCTGTCCATCCTCTACATCCTCTACCCTCTCCTTTCCATCCTCCACCCCTCGTACCCATCCTCTCTTCACCTCCCGTCACATAACTCTACGGTGCCACACTGCCCTGTTTACACAAGCAAGGTACAGATCATGAGAATACAAGGTGACTGTAAGAGGTTCGTTTGCTTAGACAGGGCAGCTTTTGAGGTTTGAGTTAAAAGTGTGAATATGATGCCAATATGATAGACAGTCAGTGAAGGGAGGTAGGAAGGTAGACACGGACGGACAGGCAAACAGACGGACGAATAGATAATCGGTAAGTTGTGTCCGTAAAATAATAAGATGAAATAATGATAAAATACAGGCCAGCAGAGAGAGAGAGAGAGAGAGAGAGAGAGAGAGAGAGAGAGAGAGAGAGAGAGAGAGAGAGAGAGAGAGAGAGAGAGAGAGAGAGAGAGAGAGAGAGAGAGAGAGAGAGAGAGAGAATCAAATAAAAAAAGAAGAAAATCACAGTGACAAAGAAACAGACAGACAGACGGACAAGAAAAGAGAAAGACACTCAGCCCTGTGGTCAGAGATGAAGGAGGAGGACAAAGTGCGGAAGAGGACAATCAAGAGGACTAAAGAGGCGCACTAAACACAGGCAGGAGTCTCGTAAAGATAGGCTCCTCAGTGCGTGGCGCGAACGTAGAAAGGGCGACGAAAAACAGTCGTAAGAAGCGGAAATTACGAGGGTTATTTGAAGGAGAGGAGAAATAATAGAGGGAAGAAGAGGAGGAGCAGGAACCCAAAGGAACAGAAAGGAGGTACAAACAAGAAACCCTGAGATCCTTACTAGGCTGTATGGGTAACTATTCTACGCTATTAGTGAGAGGTAGTGCGGAAGGAGAGGAGAGGAAAGGAGAGAAGGAAACGATAGTGGCGCCGGAACGAGATGACGACAACGAAATTAAGAAAAGAAAGGAACGGAAGACAAAAGAAATGCGGAATAATATAAACTAAAAGAAAAACAAATAAGAAAAATATTGACGAACGAACAGAATAAAAATCAACACAAACGAACAACCAACACTAACAGATATAATGGACGAAAAAAAAAAAAGAAATTGAGGCAACTGGAAAAAAAAAAAAAATCAAATAGAATAGAAAAAACGATACTAATAAAAAGAAAAGAACAAGACAGACAGCAGCTAGAACAACACCAGCAGCAGCAGCAGGAAGAGGAGGAGGAGGAGTGCCACGTGTGCATCAGGAAGCCAGTTTGAGGGCGGGGGGAGGGGGAAAGGCTGGCAACAAGTCCTGGCCGGCGATTAGATCTGAGGGCCGTTGTAGAAATGGATTCTTGTTATAACCTTAATGCTTCCTGTAATGGCCCCCGTTAATACTGTGAGAGAGAGAGAGAGAGAGAGAGAGAGAGAGAGAGAGAGAGAGAGAGAGAGAGAGAGAGAGAGAGAGAGAGAGAGAGAGAGAGAGAGAGAGAGAGAGAGAGAGAGAGAGAAAAAAAAATTAGAAACGGAAAATGAGATAGAGAACTTTAGAAATTAATTAATGAAGCAACAGAAAATGAGGACAAAAGAATCAAAAGGAGGGAAATAAAGGAGAGAAAATAAAAACAAGACACAAAAAAATAAACAAAAAAGATAAGAAACAAAAAAAAAATATTTAGCACTTAAATAAAACAAATATTATGAGAGAGAGAGAGAGAGAGAGAGAGAGAGAGAGAGAGAGAGAGAGAGAGAGAGAGAGAGAGAGAGAGAGAGAGAGAGAGAGAGAGAGAGAGAGAGAGAGAGAGAGAGAGAGAGAGAGAGGTGATGGGTTGAGCCTCCCAGTCACGTAGTATCGATAAAGACGGGTCGACCACCACCACCACCGCCTCCATACAGGTTAATTAATCATAGCCTACCTGCAGAGCCTCCTCCTCCTCCTCCTCCTCCTCCTCCTCCTCCTCCTCCTCCTCCTCCTCCTCCTCCTCCTCCTCCTCCTCCTCTAATCCTCCTCGTGATCTACCTCTTCCATGGATAATTCTCCTCCTCCTCCACCACTACCACCACCACCACCACCACCACCTCCTCCTCCTTCTCCTCCTCCTCCTCCTCCTCCTCCTCCTCCTCCTCCTCCTCCTCTTACGCCCTCCTTCTTGTCTTCTTCCTCCTCTTCTTTCTCTCCGGATAATCCTTCTCCTTCCCCTCTAATAGCATAATAATTCTCCATTCTTCTTCTTCTACTCCTCCTCCTCCTCCTCCTCCTCCTCCTCCTCCTCCTCCTCCTCCTCCTCCTCCTCCTCCTCCTCCTCCTCCTCCTCCTCCTCCACTTCTTCTTCTTCCTCTTCCTCTTCTTTCTCCACCTCTTTATAGTTTCCCCTATTTTTTCTCTTATTCTTATCCGTTTCTTCTTCATCCTCCTCCTCCTCCTCCTCCTCCTCACCTCCTCCTCACCTCCTCCTCCCTCCTCTTCCTCCTCCACCTCCGCCTCCGCCTCCTTTACACAATCCTATCTCTACCCTCACTTCCTCTTCCTATTTCCCTTCCTCCTCCTCCTCCTCCTTCCCCTAACGGCCTAACTTCACTTCTACCTCCACCTCTTTTTAATTCTTCTCACTCCTAAACTCCTCCTCCTCCTCCTCCTCCTCCTCCTCCTCCTCCTCCTCCTCCTCCTCCTCCTCCTCCTCCTCTCCTTCTCCTCCTCCTCCTCCTCCTCCTCCTCCTGGGCTGACGTGCAAAAGGCAACGTACACCACCCAACAAATATTTTGGGGCGGCGGCCATGTTTGTGCTGATGGAGGAAAGGGGGAGAGGGGGAAAGGAGGGGAGGAAATGAGGAAGGGAAGGAGGGACGCATGGGAGGAGGAAAGGTAAGAGAGGATGATGAGGAGAGATAAAAGATGATAACAGGAAGTGGTGGTGGTGGTGGTGGTGGTGGTGGTGGTGGTGGTGGTGGTGGTGGTGAAAACAAAGCCTCAGGTGAAGTAATATTACAAAGAAAGGCAAAGAAAACGAAGATTGTAGAAAAAATTGTTGAAATAATTATGCGATATGAAAATATAAATAAGAAAGTAAACTAATAGACAGAACAAAGAGCAATATTCATGATATATTTGCATAAAAAGATATGAGTAAAGTTGCATAGAAAAAAAAGAAAAAGAGAAAAGTAACAGTAAAATAAAGAAAAGAGATACATGGAAAGAAAACGAAAGAAAAGCAAATAAACAAGCAAGCAAAGATGGAAAAAAAGAAAGCAAGAGAAAAAAGAAACAAACAATAATAATAATAATAATAATAAACAAAACAGACAAAACATAAAGAAAGAAAAAAAGAAAAAAAATAACATGAATCAGAAAAAAATATACTGATAAACCAACAAACAAGTGGATAAATCAAAGCAAACCAACAAAATCATTCCCAACATTTCTGGAGTGGAATAAATAAAAACACAAATATATTTCACAGAGGGAAGAAATAATAATAATAATAAAATATACTCGTACGTCGCTGTTTATTCCAGTCTTACACTCCATAATTTGGCTGATACATAACTCCCAAGTCCTTTATTTGAGACAGAGACAGAGAGAGAGAGAGAGAGAGAGAGAGAGAGAGAGAGAGAGAGAGAGAGAGAGAGAGAGAGAGAGAGAGAGAGAGAGAGAGAGAGAGAGAGAGAGAGAGAGAGAGAGAGAGAGAGAGAAAAGAAAGAAAGAAAGAAAGAAAGAAAGAAAGAAAGAAAGAAAGAAAGAAAGAAAGAAAGAAAGAAAGAGAGAGAGAGAAAAAAATAAATAAAGAAAAATAAAGAAATAAAGAAATAAAGAAATAAAGAAATAAAGAAAGAGAGAGAGAGAGAGAGAGAGAGAGAGAGAGAGAGAGAGAGAGAGAGAGAGAGAGAGAGAGAGAGAGAGAGAGAGAGAGAGAGAAAACTGAATCGTAACAAATTTTCTCTCTCTCTCTCTCTCTCTCTCTCTCTCTCTCTCTCTCTCTCTCTCTCTCTCTCTCTCTCTCTCTCTGCTGGAGGCTCGCCAGAATCGAACCCTGAACTAGGAAGTGAAAGGCAGGTAGGCCAGCCGTGTGTGTGTGTGTGTGTGTGTGTGTGTGTGTGTGTGTGTGTGTGTGTGTGTGTGTGTGTGTGTGTGTGTGTGTGTGTGTGTGTGTGTGTGTGTGTGTGTAACTGATCATGACGTTCCTGCACCTTCCGTGAGAGAGAGAGAGAGAGAGAGAGAGAGAGAGAGAGAGAGAGAGAGAGAGAGAGAGAGAGAGAGAGAGAGAGAGAGAGAGAGAGAGAGAGAGAGAGAGAGAGAGAGAGAGAGAGAGGCGGGAGACAGACACAAGTAGACAAACACACAGATTCAATAAAACAAATAAAATAAATAAATGAAGAGATAAAAATGACAATGATGATTATGAAGACAATGGTAAAGAAAAAAACAAAACAAAAAATAAATAAATAAAAAATCAGGCAAAACTCTTAGGGAACCACCACCCCCACCACCACCCTCACTAACAACAACAACAACAACAACAACAACAACAACAACAACAACAACAACAACAACAACAACAACAAACCCGCGGCGCCATCGGTCCTTTAACCATACTAGTCAAAATTTCCATCAGTTAGCGAGTCTGGCGGCGCGTCAGAGAGAGAGAGAGAGAGAGAGAGAGAGAGAGAGAGAGAGAGAGAGAGAGAGAGAGAGAGAGAGAGAGAGAGAGAGAGAGAGAGAGAGAGAGAGAGAATGATACGAAAGAAGGAAATGAAACAGAATATGGAAGAAAAGAAAATAGGAAGAATTGAGAAAACTGATGAGGATGTGAGGACAGAGGAGACAAAAGCAAAAAGAAAAAAGGAAGAGAAGAGTCAGAAGAATATGGAATAGGAGAAAGAGAAGATAAAAGGAGGAAGAGGTCAGATTACGAAAGAAGAAGGAGACGAAAGCGAATGCAAAGAATACGAAAGAGAGAGGAATAGATAGATAAGATAAAGGAAGAAAAAGAAGACAACACAAAAATTATGCCACAAGAATGGAATAAGGAAGAGGGGAGAGGGGAAGACGAAAGAGAGATAGAGAGAAAAGGAGAGAGTACGAAAGAAGGGAGAGGAGGAGGAAGAAGAAAAGAAGGTAAGAGGGTATTATTGGCTATTTCCTCCCCTCTTCCTTCATTAACACCAAGTAAACCCACAGCTCGCTCAATTATCATGGACATAAAGCAGGTAAAGGTGTGACTCGCAGGAGACTCCAAGTGTTTCCCTTCGTAACACACTTCATGGAGTAGAAATAGAAATAAAAAAAAAGGGGGAAAAACACGTACGGGAATTTTAAAGACTGAAGATGTTATTGGTCCAACGAGATATCCCCCTTATTGGTGTCATGTCTCCCTATCCTTAACAAATAGATAAATAAATAAAGACGTAAGAGACTGCAAGAACTGTAAAAAAAAAAATATACAAAATACAAAATAGGAAATTATGCATTTAAATCCTTACAAAATCAAACGTATTATTATTTTTTTTAATGTACATCAAAAATAAAAACTTTGTACTAATGACACTGCATCTGAAGCGTAAGATTTAACTGTTTTGCACTGCCTCTGTCTTATACTGTACCTGCTTCAGTGCTTAAGTTCCATGCTTAGCCCGAACTGAAGTACAATTTTAACCCTTTCACTGCCATACGAAACAATTAACAGCACCAGAAGTAACACATGAAATCTTTATAAGCATCTACACGAAATTAAAGGATGAAAATGATGAGAGAGAGAGAGAGCGTGAGAAAGAGACTGTGAATAAAAGAAGAAAAATAAATAAATAAATAAATAAATAAATAAATAAATAAAAAAGAGCCAAAGAAACAGAGACAGCGACACAGATTTTGCAATTTGTTACAGTTTAAAGATTGGAGGTGGCTGCGGAACAAATAAAAATGTCTGAGTGATTAGTATTTAGGGAAAGATATACCGAATAGCAATGAAGGGATTAAAACAAGTATATTAAATAGAAATGAAAATATAACTAAGATTCTTTGTTCAAACGAGTCATATCTCCCTTTCTTCACTCCACGGCCTCCCATCCCTCCATCCTACAGCACCTTCTTCCATCCTACAGGAATCCTACTTTTTATCCTACCTTACCTTCACCCCAGAGTCTTTATTCCAACCCACGGCCTTGGCATCCTTCGTCCCAGCCCACCGTGTGTCTCCTTCCTTCCCACAGCCTCCCTCCTTTCCTTCCCTCCCTTCGATAATCCCTTTCTCTCCTTCCCTCACTCCCTACAACAAAATCCTTCTCTCCTTCTCGCCGTCTTCTCATTGCCTTCCACAGCTCCTTCTCTCCTTCCCTCCAATTTCTTACCTCCTTCTATCCCACATCAGAGGATCACAAAGGAACACAAACAACAGAAGCATATGTCTTACTCGTACCTCTTACGAGTGTTTGAGAATACATGTATGATATAATTCAAAGTAAATAAGGAGGAATAATAATAATAATAATATGAAAAGAACAAGAACAAGAAAACAAGAACAAGAAAAACAAAAAGAACAAGAAGAACAAGAACAAGAAGAAAAGGAACGAACGAACGAACGAAAGAAGGAAAGAGGAAAGAACGAAAAAAAAGATAGATAGACAAAACTGAGGGAGAGCGTGAGAGTGAAGAAAAGAAGAAAATAAATAAATAAAAAGAACCTGAGAAACAGAGAGAGACAGCGACGCAGAGAGCCAGCCAGCCAGCCAGAGCCAGCCAGCCAGCCATCCCGTGAGCTAGTGCAGTGTCCCTGATAATAGAGACATCACAGGAGAGTAATTTTAGATGCAGCGAGGGACAGAAAAAACAGAGCTGAGAGAGAGACGAGCGTGAAAAGCCGCCATTAGTGAATAGAACCGTGAAATCAACGAAAAGACGAGGTGGAGGAGGAGGAGGAGGAGGAGGAGGAGGAGGAGGAGGAGGAGGAGGAGGAGGAGGAGGAGGTAGTGCCAATCTAAGAGCGTGAGTGGCGTCCCAAATTGCAACTGTAAGAAAGACAATGAGAGAGAGAGAGAGAGAGAGAGAGAGAGAGAGAGAGAGAGAGAGAGAGAGAGAGAGAGAGAGAGAGAGAGAGAGAGAGAGAGAGAGAGAGAGAGAGAGAGAGAGAGAGAGAGAGAGAGAGAGAGCCGATAAATTAAATAAAACAGTGCTGGCGGCCATCACAGGTACAGGTAACACGGGCTTGCTTACCTGAGCCCAGTGACACCGTGTAATTAAACACACCTGGGGGCGAGGGACCACCACCATCACCACTCAACCCTTACCTGGAAGAAAACGAGAACAAGGTGTAATTAATAATGGTGGGAATGGTGATGATAGAAGAACAAGAACAAGAACGAGAACAAGAAGAACAAGAACAAGAACAAGAACAAGATAACCACCTCCTCCTCCTCCTCCTATTACTACTACTATTACTACTACTATTACTACTTATAATTAAAATCTTGTACTACTACTACTACTATAACTTTAAGTACTACTACTACTACAACTATTCGTACTCTTAACTCCTTTGAATGACTAAAATAACAAGAGAACATTGTACTACCACACTTAACACCACACGTAACACAACCATCCCAACAAACAACACCACCAGCACCACAATAACACCCCACATTCTCTAAAGCGCGTTTACGTGTGAAAGGAAACGCCTCGCATTCCTCCACCTGGCCCGTCCACCTGGGAAGCGTGGACACAGGTAAGGCCCCGCGCACACCTGCATAAATTACCAGTATCGGCGCCGCTACATCTCCCCCTAATCAGTCTGAACTACCCGGCCACGCAAGCTTCCCCCCAAACGAGGCAATTTACGTCTTCGAAAAACCCACATTGTCTGACCAGAAAAGACGCGGGGTTCTCTCCTCCTCGCTGGGTTTCTCTCCCTCTCCCCCTTCCCTCTCATTCTCTCCCTCTCCCTCCCACTGGTTTCGTCTCCCTGTGGGTTCCTCCGTCGCCCCGTCTGGAAGTTTGGATATTCTTTCTTCCTCTCCCCCACTGGGTTCGCTCCTATTTCTTCCTTGATTCTCTCTCTCTCTCTCTCTCTCTCTCTCTCTCTCTCTCTCTCTCTCTCTCTCTCTCTCTCTCTCTCTCTCTCTCTCTCTCTCTCTCTCTCTCTCTCTCTCTCTCTCTCTCTCTCTCTGTTAGATACTCTTCCCCCACAACCCCTTACAACTTTTCAGATACTCATTTTTGCAGTGAGATCACCATGTCCAACCAAGCGCTGCCCACTCAGCCACCGCCTCCCACACTGCAAGGTTTAGATTGATAAGTAAAGACTGAGGGAAAAACTGAGTGAAAGCGGAGGGAAACTGAGGAGAACATCGTTTATGTCACCGAAGCTCAAGTGACGATGTTTCCGAGAGCAGATTTGAATTAACTTAGTCCCTTGCTGTTTCTTTTTGTGGTCAAGTGCTTCACCTTAACATTTTTAAGCCTCTTGCCTTTGACTCAAGACACTGCTGACTCTCTAGACACGTCCCTCAATAGATACTGTTATACCCGCTTAGCTAAACCCTGCACTGCCTCTCTACACAATCAGTTAAGGAGCTCAAGAGAAGAGAGACTGATGGAGAAGTAAGATGAAGAGCTGAGATAACTGTCTGAAAGGAAGGATGAAAAAGGGGTTGGAAAATAAGTGGAAGAGAGGAAGATATGTAAGAAGGAAGCAAGACAAGAAGTGGGACTTGAGTGGACTAAGAAAGTGAGGGAATAAGTGAAGGACAGAGGGAGTGAAAGAGGGAGTGAAGAAAAGCGAGAAACTGAAGATGAATAAAGGAATGAGTCTGGAATGCTAAGGAAACGAAAGAAGAATGAGTGAAGGAGGTAAAAAGAGGACGTGAAGAAGATATAGAGATGGAAGCAGAAAGGGAATGAGTTTGAAATAGCGAGGAAATGAAGGAGGAATAACTGAAGGAGGTAGAAGAGGAAATGAAAAGGAAGTATAAAAGGGATAAGTTTGAAATAAATGAGGAATAAGTGAAGAAGGGGAGGAAAAAAATGAGGAATTGAGTGAAATATGAGAAAACAAGAGAATGGGTTTGGAATAGCAAGAAAACGAAGAAAAATCAGTGAAGACAAGAAATAAGATACAAGATGAACCGGAGAGAGCAAGACGATGGTAAGGAAATGAAGAAAAAATGAGTGAAGAAAATAAGAAATAAGATACAAAATTAACCGGAGAGAGCGAGACGAAGTTAAAAAAAAAAAGACTGTGAAGGAGAGATACCTGCGGCCCCTCACCTGGATACCTGGCCACACTCTCACAGGTAAGTCGCGGTCAGGCAGAGATGTCAGGAAGAAAATGTAAACAAGACGACCAATTTATTGAACATTTTCCCTCACAAGCAGCGTGGTGTTTGCGACGCGTTGTGGGGGCATTAAAGAGCTTTATGTGAGGCGAGCAGCGTGTGAGGCGCGGCGGTGGGGCAAGAAGACGGTCTGGTGGTGGTGGTGGTGGTGGTGGTGGTGGTGATGGTGGTGGTGGTGGTGGTGGTTGACTAGCTATATAAGAAGCACTCAGCCTGTCTGTCTGTCTGTTTGTCTGTCTCGCTTTGTAACAGCAGTGAACCACAATTTCGGGATAAAACCACCGATTTTTTTAATAAATGCTTCGGTAACTACTATTAAAAAAGCGAATTTCGAAAACTTCATCTCTCTCTCTCTCTCTCTCTCTCTCTCTCTCTCTCTCTCTCTCTCTCTCTCTCTC
>NC_087172.1:1260000-1265000 GCF_035594125.1 Scylla paramamosain | reverse complement strand
AGCATACACTATCAGACGCTTCTAACATGCATGAGACCTGAACAGCGACTATGAAAAACAGTAACAGTATCATTTAAACATTTCCAGGCATCAAGGTACAGTAATTCATTTAACTTCTACTACAGCCTTTTCAGAGTAGCGGAGGTGCGGCGCAGGAGTGTTTCAGAATACAGACCATCCTCCTCACAGGCGCCCTCTGACCCCGGTGGTGCGGTGCCTTCAATCAGCACGCCCATCACCGTGCGCGCCGCCGGGTGACTGCTGCCAATCATCTGATAGAGCGACGCCTGTTACTGCTGCCGCGCACGTATTTGGCGCGGGGCTCGACCCGGTGACCTACAGACACGTGTGCTGGGTCACCGTCACGCCAGAACCTTTGTGTGGACTGCTCTGCTTTTTGTCTTCTTTCCTTTGACATAAACAAGAGATATTGTGGGTGACCTTACACGGCATGAATCGAAACAAGAGTACCACGATCTGTTTAGAATGACAGTACAATGCGAGTCACATGTCATCACCACCACCACCACCACCACTACCACCACCACCAGCAGCAGGAGAATCTGAGAGGCTGATCATAAGCCTCACAAAATAAAAGCTGCTGCAAAATATACCTACGTACGAGCGATAAAGACCAAAAGCATATAAAAATAAATAAAAATAAATAAATAAAATATAATCACCACCACCACCACAACAACCACCACCACCACCACAACAACAACCACAACCACCATCACCACGACCACTACCACTATCGTCACAACCAGTCTCTATACTTTCACTGCAAACTACACACTTCCCCAACCATCTCCTCTCATCTCCGTCATTCGCACTTCTGTTTCAAATCCACGCAGAACCTCAATTTCTCCTTCCTTCATCTCCAGTTTACTTTCCTGCCTCCTCCTACCAAACGTCTATTGCAATTGTCTCTTAATACCCTCATTCTAGAACCATATGTCACGTCACCAGTTCTTCATAAGTATAATAACTGGTCTATTACAAGTCACCCAAGACAAACCTTCATCTTCCACCAAACCTTCCATTGCCACTCTCTCAATACCCTCTTTACAGAAGCAAGGGTGTCTAAGTGTCCCTGCCCTTGCTGTGCTCCTCTATAAAAACAACTGGCGGTCTATTTCAAGTCAACATAACCTTCGTCTCTTTATCCACTCCGCTGCCTTCCTCCCCAACCACACTATTCCCACTCTCTCATTACAGAAGCACGAGTGTCCAAGTGTCCCTGTCCTTGCTGTTTCCTCTGCATAACCTTGTAACAAAGAGCAGGACCCGCCACAACCTCTATAGCGTGAGTGTAACAGGACCCTCGCCCTCCTTACTCTCCCTCACCAGATAAGAGGCAGAGGAAGAGTGACCTGCAACCTGGCTAAAGATGAAAGTCCACCTCCTTCAACTTTTTTCTTAATTGTTTTCCTCGTTATTTTTTTTTCTTGTTCTCCTCTTTTCCTTTCTTTCTTTTTTTCTTATTTATTGTCTTTTCCCTTCATTAATCATTTGCTTTTTCTATTCTTCCTATTTTCTTAACATTTTCTCCTTTCCATCATCATCCCCTCTTCACTTCATTTTCTTCTTCCTACTCCTTTTGTTTTCATTCTTCTTCTCCTCTACAACCTCTCCTCCTCCTCCTCCTCCTCCTCCTCCTCCACCACCTCCAATATACGAGGATAACCACTAACAATTCACGAGACGTTTGTTGATGCTGCAATAGTCATCACAACCAACCACTCTTCACCACCACCACCACCACCACCACCACCACCACCACCACCACTAAAGTCTGGAGTCTAATTAACTTCACCTGATCCACATGACTCACAAATAATGACCTTCCACCTTTTTATCTCAAGAGGTATGGGGCCTTGCAGGAAGAAACCACCTTGTGAAGCATGAAGCCGAGTGGGAAGGTGAAGAATAAACTAGGAGGGTGTTGAATATGGAGGAAAATGTTGAATCCTTTCACTGCTACACATTTTTTTTTTCCCCCCTTAAATGCCCGTAACTTTTGGGCAGCGTTTTTTGTGCTTGGCTCTCGTAAATGTTTTTGTAGGTTAAAAAGACAAAATTACCTTCTATTTTCCCTCTTTTCTTTTTTCTTTTTTTATCAACACATTCAAAAATACATAGTTATTTACAAAGGAAGAGAAGATTTTACAGGTTACAAGATGCAGTGTGAGTACTTCTTATCTCAAAAAGTAGCCTTGATATGTACACTATATAGACAATTCACCAGCGCTTGTGTCAGTGTCACTCACCAGTCTTTACAGCGTTAGAAAGTTGAGGAAGGACGAGCATAGCAACGAAACAGATAATCCCCTTGACTAACTAATAAATTATGGTATAAATTAAACTTGTGATAATTTTGAAAAAGAGAAAAATTAAATCGTGTACTTTTTTTTTTATCACTTCTTTACTCTGTCAATTGTTTCAGTAAAATTATAACATTATGCATATAAAGGAACAAGCGTCATATTTTTATAGTAAAGGGTTGAAAACAGATAAAGAGGACCAGAAAATTTTTAAAAATAATAATAATAAAAAGAGTATTGGCATTATTAAAACCTCAAGAAAAATTATTCAGGAGAGCAAAGAGACTAAGGACTTGATGGAAATATTAGCACAGTTAAGAATGAGTTACAAGATACGAAAATAACTGGCTGTCGGTAAATTGTGGCTATTAAACCTTAAAAGGGGAGAATTAGTAAACTGGACTATGTAAAATAAAACACAGGGTTAAAAAGAAAAAAAACACAACTCAATAAAGAATTAATGGGCAAGAGGACTCGAGGGAAGCAACAGAGATTAAGAAAACAATAAAGGCAAAAGCGATCAACTAAAGAGGATCAGTCCGCCGGAAGGAAGAATCAGTGACGTGCAGAAAATTCAATAAACTTTACAAAGGGGAATCACAGAGACGATCAGGATAAACAAAGGATCGGGGATTTAAGAAAGGATCAGGAGGTTAAGAGGAGCATTAAAAGACTAACAAGAGGATCAGGAGGTTGGGAGTTTAAGAAGAGGATCAGAAGGTAACGAAGAGAATTAGCAAGTTAAGAGGAGGATTAAACGATTAAGAAGAGGATCAGGATGTAAAACAAAGAATTAGAAGAGGGATCAGAAGGTAACGAAGAGAATTAGCAAGGTAAGAGGAGGATTAAACGACTGAGAAGAGGATCAGGAGGTAAAACAAAGAATTAGACAGTTAAAAAGAGGATCAGAAGAAGAAGATCAAGAAACTAAAAAGAGAATCACAAGATTTGAAAGAAAATTAAAGTTTGAACTGAGTAGAAAGAGAAAATCAATAAATAAATATAAAAAAAAAGAGGATTAATAGCAAAAATAGAGTATTTCAAGACTAGACGGGGTGAGGAAAGTGGGCGGGATGAGTGCGTGGCTATGGGTGGCCGTGGGCGTGGGTGAGAGCGTGGGTGAATTTGTGGATCAAGCCCCAGCATGTCACCCGTCAGCTGCTTTCCCTATCACTACTGCCATCACGGGCGGGGCGGGGCGGGGAATGGGTGACGCAGGAAGAGAAAGGGAGGGAGAGAGAGAGAGGGAGAGGGAGAAGATAAAAGAGAGGGAAGGAGAGAGAGGAAGTGAGGAGGGTCCAATTGCGCTTCAGATCTCATAACACTTGCATATTGTATTTACGTTTCTCTCTCTCTCTCTCTCTCTCTCTCTCTCTCTCTCTCTCTCTCTCTCTCTCTCTCTCTCTCTCTCTACGACGCAAAATTTTGAAGGAAACTCTCAAATATGAACACTTTCTTCAACACAAACAATTAAAAGTTTAAAAATTTACGCTTCACCTTAACGAGATAGTTTTTTTTACCACACTGTACCACACGCAACACAAGTAGTAGTAGTAGTAGTAGTAGTAGTAGTAGTAGTAGTAGTAGTAAAAGTAGTAGTAGTAGAAGTAGAATTAGAAGTAGTAGTAGTAGTAGTAAAAGTAGTAGTAGTAGAAGTAGAATTAGAAGTAGTAGTAGTAGTAGTAGTAGTAGTAGTAGTAGTAGTAGTAGTAGTAGTAGTAGTAGTAGTAGTAGTAGTGCCGCCACACGTCATAAAACTACAGGTATATTAGGTAGTAAAGAACGAGAAACGATTACAAACAACCACACAACACAACACCCACATCATAAACCTGTACACACACACACACACACACACACACACACACACACACACACACACGGAAACCTGACCTTACCTGCCATTAATTAACTTCCAGGTGTATACCAGACTACGGGAAATAAATTAAGCGTAACAGGTATGATTAAAGAAGATAATACGAGAGGAGAGTGAGCCGGGAGGGAGGTGGAGACAGGTGTGTGTGTGTGGGGGGGGGTGAGAGAGAGAGAGAGAGATGAGAGAGAGAGAGAGAGAGAGAGAGAGAGAGAGAGAGAGAGAGAGAGAGAGAGAGAGAGAGAGAGAGAGAGAGAGAGAGAGAGAGAGAGAGAGAGACGATACTACAAAGAAAATTAAGAAAAGAAGCAAAGAAACATGTAAAAATAGGAAAAATGAAGATAAAAGCAAGAAAGGAGAGAGAGAGAGAGAGAGAGAGAGAGAGAGAGAGAGAGAGAGAGAGAGAGAGAGAGAGAGAGAGAGAGAGAGAGAGAGAGAGAGAAGAGAGAGAGAGAGAGAGAGAGAGCTGCCGACACACGATGCTTAGGAACCGGTGTTTATGAATGCCTGGCAGAGATAGGAAGGAAGCTCCCATACTGATAATGCACATGTTTGTTAAGTGTGTAAGTGTGCAAGTAGACGAGCTGCATGAAGTATGAACACACCTGTACATTACCTGACGCTCCCTCATATTTTACTACTACAACTGCAACAACTACTACTACTATTACTACTACTACTACTTTTACTTTTATGTACGAAGAGACTCTGGCCTAGGGCAAAAATAGGCTATAAAAAAAGGGCCACTGAAGGTACCAGATCCCTAAGAGTGTACTCAAAATTGTTACCCAGAATTTGAG
>NC_087172.1:1252500-1255000 GCF_035594125.1 Scylla paramamosain | reverse complement strand
AGAAAGAAACGGAGGAGAAAATTTCGTTCTAAGAGAAAGTTCACTAAATTAATGTAGAAAGGCATGAACAGATGGGAGAAGAGAAGGCAAGTCACTTTCTCAAATTTCGGGAAGAATAATAGAAAAAAAAAATGTTTGATGCACTAATGATTAAGGAGTAGAATAAATATACTGTCTTAAAAATACGAACATGAGACAGATGGAGATGAAAAACAATGAGCAAGAGAGAGAAGAGAGACACGTGTAAAGACAAAATAAGACGAGCTTTTTTAAATTTTCAGAATAAAAATTACATGGAAAAAAAAAGGAACAGATAATTTGTTACTAAGAAAGAGTAGAGTAAAAATTAAATACTGAACAGATGAGGGAGGTGGAGACAATATGTTTTCCTCACACTTGGAGGGAAAATTAGGGGGAAAAATAGAAAGTGAAGTATGAACAATTATGGAAAAAAAAGAAAAAAGTTAAAAGATGACAGATGAGAAGAAAATAGGTTCCTCTCTCTCTCTCTCTCTCTCTCTCTCTCCTCTCTCTCTCTCTCCTCTCTCTCTCTCTCTCTCTCTCTCTCTCTCTCTCTCTCCTCTCTCTCTCTCTCTCTCTCTCTCTCTCTCTCACCCCAAAAACAAAAACAAAAATAAAAATAAAGGAAAATGGGGAAATTTCAACGAACCGAACTGAAAACAAGGAAAACACACACACACACACACACACACACACACACACACACACACACACACACACACACACACACACACACACACACACACACCAAAACCAATCAGGAGAACGAGCAAACAAAGAGCAAAGAGGAGAAATAATTACAGAAAATGAGAGAAATTAGTGAACCTGATGTGACGAAGATAACGAGGAGGAAGGAAAATTATCCCCAAAAATTAGGATAAATATGCCAACCCACCAGACCCACCGAGGCCCACACCTGACCAACACCCGCCGCCCACACCTGACCCACGCCCACCGCCCACACCTGACCCACGCCTACCGCCCACCTGGGGATTAATTTCAATCTGCATATCGAAATAAACCATAGAACGCCCATTAATCTGACACCTGGGATACCTGTGAGTGGGGGAGGAGGAGGAGGAGGAGGAGGAGGAGGAGGAGGAGGAGGAGGAGGAGGAGGAGGAATGTAATGGGAAACACAGTAACAGACCTTTTGATTCCTGCTAAGCTATTTAATGATGAAGAAAGTGGAATACAAAGAGCCAAACAATGAACACACACACACACACACACACACACACACACACACACACACACACACACACACACAAATACAGACACACACACACACACACACACACACACACACACACACACACTAAAAGTAGGCTGGAGACGAAAGACTAAAAAGAAATCAGATGAAATACAACAACTGAGGAAGGAAAAGAAAAATAAATAAAAATTAGACAAAAAAATAAGCTTAAAATACACAAAACATCCAATTCTTCTTCTTCTTCCTCTTCTTATTCCCCTCCTCCTCCTCCTCCTCCTCCTCCTCCTCCTCCTCCTCCTCCTCCTCCTCCTCCTCCTCCTCCTCCTCCTCCTCCTCCTCCTCCTCCTCCTCCTCCTCCTCCTCCGTTATCTTACGTTTTAATAATACGAATAATGAATATGAATAATAAATTTGACAAAAAAAAGATATTAATGCTAACTGAACTTGTATATTTCCTCCTCCTCCTCCTCCTCCTCCTCCTCTTCCTCCTACTCCTCCTCCGTCACAGCATCCTGGCGCCAACACCTCGACACCTGAAAGCCGGCAGGGGAACACGACGGAGGCGCGGCAGGAGGGAGGAAGGGAGAGGCGGAGTGGGGATGGCAAGGATTCGAGTAAGGAAAGGAAGCAAAATAAACAGTAAGGAAATGCAAAGAAGGAAAAATACAAATAGAAAGCTTTAATACAACACAGAGGGACTCGCCACAGTAATTAAATAATACACAAGGAAGGGAAGGCCAAGTCAAATTAATAATAAGATACTAATAATAACAATGATGTGATAAAATTGTAGGATATATAATGAGAGTTTTGTTTGTAATAGATATGCACGTATATATAAGTCTGGCATACTTAATAAGGAAGGAAGGAAGGATGGATGGATGGTAGGAAGGAGCGAACGAACGAAAGAACGAAAGACAGTAGGAAAAAAAAGGAAAGAAAAACTAGAAAAAGAAAAGAAAGGAAAGGTGGAAAGCAAGAAAGAATGCAAAAATAGATAAGATAAAAAAAAGGAAGGAAGGAAGGAAAACGAAGGACAGTAGGAAAAAAAGGAGAAAAGTAGAAAAAAAGGAAAAAGGAAAGATAAAAAGAAAAAAGAAAGCAAAAATAAATAAAAAGAAGAAAAGGAAGGAAGGAAGGAAGCGAAGGAACGAGACAGCAGGAAATAAGGAAAGAAGAAAACCAGAAGAACTGGAAGAGAATGGAAAGACAGAAAGCAGAAAAAGAAACTATAATCAATAAAATAAGAAAAGAAAGGAAATAAAA